>NW_014556585.1:188852-195875 GCF_001313825.1 Dinoponera quadriceps
ATATATATATATATATATATATGTACACATACACAGAAACATACACATAGAAATTACACGGACCACCGCGAATCAGTTTCTCTTATTAATACCAAAGAGACGACGGGTGATCTTCTTGTCATTTGTGATTTGTACATTTCGACGACTATATCGATAGCGTGTAGCGATTGTTCTTTTTAAATATATTAATACGATTTACTATTTTTCACGCGACTTATATACGAAGTATATACCCGCACCGAAGTCTCGCCGCGCGCGTAATTCCAAAATACTCGCAAACAGTGCAATTATTAATTAGCAGCGCACATTTTTCGCGCTCACGCTTGCTAATTTTACGCGGTGTCGTGTGTAATTACATAATCGAATGCATTTATCGCGTGCACGTCAATCCTATAAACCGTGAGAGTTTCGTTTGCTTTACACCGATCAAATTTGCATAGCAAATGCGTTTTGACGCGTCGTCGATTAACTCTACAAAGGTCCCCTCCCCCCCTCCCCCGCTGCACACAGTGCAATTCGCTGAGGTACATTTATATTTCCTTACATTTAGAGGTGTTTAGGTTTACAAATAATATATATCGCGCCGAGAGCGATACGTCGAAATCGCGATCATGACACATCGTAATTTATGGATTAATTTCTTTGTATATTTCTTTCATTATCTCTCTTTTTTTTCCTTTGTTATATTATATTCGCCGTACGCTGAGACAATAAAATATGTTTTGTTACCACGTTGTTATTTTGTGTGTAATAAGGCCGCGGCCATTTCAGAAAACCGCGGGATCGGTACAATGCTGTTCCGACAATGGCGGTTTAATTCTATGCGTAAATGCGAATCACTGGTAAACTGATTCCGGCGGTGGTGCGTATTCGCGTGGGTCCTTTGTGTGGTTGATGAAACCGAAAAAAGAAAGAAAAAAAAACGACAAAAAAAGAGGAGAAGGAAAAGAGAGAGAAATCTGTGTACAGATGTCGATATTACCTTCCGTACCGGTCGCGAATTCCTGCGCTTTTAAGGCCGTAGTTGGCTGCATTTCGCGGATCGTTACACGCGAAATGCAACTGTTCCTGATTTTCGCGCAGCGGCGGGGATATTAAAGCCGGGAGAGTTAATATATTTCGGAGCACGAACTTCCGAACTTTTTAATATGCGCGCGCTCTCTCTCCGCGCGGCGATCTAGTCCCGGGAAGTTATTAATTCCTAAAAAATGATATCCCCCGGTATATTATAAACGCGTACCTGGCGCCAACGAGGACTCGAGAGGGACGGGCGCGCGGCTCTCTTGCGAGATAAAGAACGATGTTTTCACATTCGCGAATGAGATGAACGCTAAGGAAAATATAACGAAGAAAGAAGGAAAGATTTCTTCCTCTTCGGTCGCGCTCCGTCGTAACTGCCGGCTGGAGTCTCTCGCGATTCGATTTTCGCATAGTCGACGTGCGCGCGTTATCAGTAGAGAGAGAGAGTGCGTCGTTAATTACGAACCGGTATTAATTACGCACACACTCGCGTCTGGCCGTATTACGTATCAAGCGTGTCGACTTTCGATCGATCCAGGGATTGAAGCCGGCCGGTAGTTTCGACCGAGCTCGCATTTCGATCTGATCCCTGGTGGCCGGTCGATACTTCGTTGAGCAACGGTTCCATTGACGCCTCGCTTCGGCCCCGCTCGATCCCAGTAATATTATCGATCTTCTACACTCTTAATAAACGTATATATATATATGTATAAAAAGAGCGGAGTCTCGGGGACGGAGGATTTAGCGCTTCTAAGAATCGTATTCGTATCTTCGTTGTGTAACGTGCTGCTGTTCGTTAGCCGGCCAAGTATGTCGCTTAGCTATACTTTCCTCGATTCCGAATTGAGAGATCGCGTGATTACTCATACGTAGAGATTCACTAACGTCGCGTTCTGACGCTGAACTGAAAGGGAAATATATCAACGAACCTCTCGGAGACTTGTCGAGAGGATCCGCGCGGGTCCTCTCGCGATTATCGTCGCTCCCGCAACGAAGAGAGTCGGCGGTAGGTGCCAAGCGAAACCCACGTCACTGCCGATAACGGACGGATTTGATTCGTTGGTAACAATAACAACAACAGTCGGAGATTCAACGATTGTTAGCTTACGGCTCTTTTGGCAATAATGATTTACTCGGCCATAACGATCGTACGTTGCGCTTTCTTGAGCCGCGGTGTCGACAGCGGACGTTCGACACACGCCCGCCTGTCGCACGCGCTAAACAACGACACGCGTGGTGGTCTACCTATTTGTAATCACTTAGATCGTCGCACGTGTACACACGCGTCGGAACGACCGTTTTATTAGCGTGATCTTTCCATTAGCGCTAAGCTGTGCTCTTTGTAAATTTTCGATCCTCGATAGGCTACTTCTCTCGTTAGAGAACACATTAGGCGTATCTTGCGGTGGCTTGTACCTTCGGAAAATATGTTCGGGGCTGCGCTCGGAAGAGCTTTCACGCCGAAAGCGGAATATTATCATGTATATCGCATCGGCTCGACAGGCTGGCGAAATAATTGGGTCACAGTAACGCAAAAAATAAATAAATAAATAAATGAAAAAACCCACGTAGACGACGAATCTTCATTCGTATGCATATGTAGAGAGGTGTACATAGCGGAGAAGGGGCGAGAGTAAATGTAAAATAAGTGAACTAGAAGCGATTTAAAAGTCGGAATGCTGTAGCGCGAAATGCCATGATCGCTGGGACGGAAGAGCGGACAAACCTGGTATCGAATGGTCACGCTTTCGGGATCGAATGTTGCGCGGATCGTACATCCGAAAAAAAAAGAATTTTTTTTCTGGATGCTGCAACTCTACTTGTTATCTCTCGCACAGTCGTTACCGTAAATATTAGTTCGTGTTAACCGGGGTTTAAACGATTTATCTTTTCTTTACGCGCGGGAGAATCGCGCGAAAGGTGGAGAAAACGGATGATTCATTAATCGAATATTAATCAATTAGGTTAAACGTTCGAGCCCGCCTCTCTGACATCGGTGATAACAATGAAGTAACATTTACGGGAACGACGTAACACACACACCGTAGCGCAATCTGTCAGCGTGTATGCGGAGTGTTCATCGAGTCTGATGAGTAGCTGTAACGCTTGTCACGAAACGGCTGATAGATAGTCGATAACTGTACGGATATATCGGAAATATCTGTTAGTGTGCGTAAACAGAGAGAGAGAGAGAGAGAGGCCGTGAAGATCACTTTCCTACGTTGCATTCGCCGCGCAACCGCTCGAGGAAATAATAAGTTTTCCACGAGTCATCCGTTTGTCGTTACGCAACAGCACTTCGGCAGCATCTGGTTGTGGAGCAGTCATCATCGCGTGTTGGCGATTTTCGGCAATAAAGCGAACGTGAGTTTGCGATAAAGACTCGCGAGCAACGTGATCGCGATCGCCGCGCTTAATTGCACTTACGTCACTCGTAGAGCCTGTCGATTCTCATAGAGTAGCGGTGATATAGATTTTTCTCGCCTTCATGACGCCCCCTTTACACGGGCGCCGATTCGCTGTCGTCTGGAAGTAGACGGGGATTCTGTATTATTTCGGACCACGAGGAGAGAAGAACATCACCGTCGTGGGACACGCAGAACAGAATTGCGGAAAGGTAGGAATATGACGCGACACGGTGCTTCGGACGCGCCAAAGCGATATTCTACTTTGTAACGATATACAATTTTCTGACACCGTAGTAGTTCATACGACTCGCGTTTATGTCGGAATAGGTGAGACACAAGTCATAAACGCAACCGCAACATAATCAGAGTGGGACGTTGAACGTCTGATATTAAGGATCCAAAGTACGCGTGACGCCGATCACGTTATATTCCTATCGTATCCTTATCTCATGTTATAATAGATATCAAGGCGCTCACGATGATCGATCTCGGGATCCTTTACGATTTGATGTATGGCAGGGAATAGTGGCTTGATCATTGTGTATTCTGAAGATTCGCGGTGGGACACTAAAGAGAGGAGAGAATGTGTACTCGTTATTCGTAGCGAGCGTGCGATTTGCGACGCCGACGACGTTGGTCCTCGATCCTCGAGACCGGACGAAGTTTCGGGGTTTCAGACCGCAGGCGGACGGGGGTGAATGGGATATTCGACGGGGAAACTTTGCGCTATGAATATTTATGTACGCTTTACGATCTAACGCGCGCGCGCACTCGAGAAGTCCGGCGAGTCGGCGACGAGTCGAGGACATAGGATTTGTGCGGTCGAGTGCGTACTCAAATATATAGAGAGAAAGAAAGAGAAACAGAGCGAGAGAGAGAGAGAGAGAGAGAGAGAGAGGACGAGCGAGCGAGAGCGAGAAAGAGAGAGAGAAAATGCGAAAGAGCGCGAGAGCGAGAATGAAAGAGAAAGGGGGAGAGAGAGAGTGAGAGAGAGAGAGAGAGAGAGAGAGAGATATGCGAGAGTAGTCCGTGTCTTTGAAATCAAAAGAAACAAATCCGTACGGAGCTGTTGCCGAGGATGCCATATAATAAATGCGCTATTTTATACCGAGCAGCCTGATTAGACGCAAACTTCCTACGTTCTTGTATACATTATATTTATTATTGTTCATGTTTACTAGAATGATATATATATGAGACAGAGATTATTCCCTGGATATCTATAACGCCTTGAAGAAGAATAAAACAGATACTTTGCGGGGACGTTGTTGTGAACTTTCTCGGACCTTGGTGCAAATTCTCCTTCCCTGCGACTTTACCGTGGCTTTGTGTGAACCCAAGTCGACGTTTTAATTTCTACATTAAGTCTATTTAGTTCTACATTATGTCCCCAAAGGTCTCCTATTGTGCCCCTTTGATGCTACAAATGAGGAAGTTAATTCCATTTTCTCCATTTGAAGACTTAATGTAGAATTCAAAATTTCACACCGGGAGATCTGAATTATCTTTGTTGCATCAAAGGAACATTATAGTGTTCTTTTATATGCTGCAAATGAGAAGTTATTTTTGTTTTTTCCACTTTGTAGACTTAATGTGTAGAACTAACCCAATTGAAATCGAGCACCGGTTATATCACATCTATTATATAACACCATATGTCATATTACATCTACACTGTTGAATGCAAAATTATAACTATATAATTACAATTACGATGTTATGTAAATGATGCTCGATGTCGGTTGGGAAGTAGATATAATTTAGGGCCCAAATTTCGATTCAGATTGAGTCGAAATTCTTTCCGAAATTCGGTCGAATTAGTCCGATAGTTTGGTTCTATATTAAGTCTTCAAAGATTTTTTATTGTGCTCTTTTGGTGCTGCAAATGAGGAAGTTATTTCCATTTTCTTTTTATTGCTGTTTTCTCTATTTGAAGAATAATTTAATGTAGGACCAAAATTTAGTTTCTGGAGGTCTCGACTCCCATTTGTAGCATTCAAGGAACACTTATTGTGTCCTTTGGATGTTACAAATAGAAACTTATTTACGTTTGTTTCACTTGAGGACATAATGTGGAATTGAAAATTCCGATTCGGAGGGAACATATCTTATAATAATATCGAAGCACTCCATGCTCGCAATTTTACATGTATGAGTGTGTACAATTAATTCAAATATCGATTTCTCGCGTTACTCTCTCACCACACCCATTCGTTGCGTATCAAGGCAAGGAAATTCATTTACGTTCCTCATTAATGAACACAGAGCGACGTTTATTCTCCGGAGAACATGTATAGCCGCGCTACGGGCGACCCTAACTTTTCCCGGGTGAAATTGGCATTGTTAGTCGTCGAATCGATAATGCAGCTTGTACTTTGTATAATTTCTTCCTTCCTCTTCCGGCCGACGGAGCGGGCCCGCAAGGTAAGCTGGCAGTTCGGTAAAGATGCTAATTAACCAAGTTTCAGTCTTAACAAAGTTTTTCGATTAGCCAGTAAATTGTTATACGATGCGGGCCCCTTGCCGTGGCGGCGGGCAGGCTCGTTATTATCTTCCCAAACAAACCTAAAATCGTACCGGTGAAACGCAGCAAAATAATAGGAAGCCCGGAAGTTTCGTCGTTAAAATTTGTCGGGAAAGTGCTGAGAATCAATTGGCAAGCCAGGACTACATCTTCAGAAAGTTAGCCCGCGCAAGTCTTGACACCTGAGACCCCCCAAGCGGACTCTGGAGGATCTTTTCGTGGCTTTCCGCGGCGAGAACGCAATTACGACAATCCGCGGGGCAAAAACAAAACCCCGGGATTTCTTTCTTTCTCGTCGGATTACAACGCGCGTAGAATCGAGCGGGCCGCTTTGGAAGTGTCTTGTTGGGTTGTCGCCGATACGGAGTACGTGTTAACACTTTTCTTCCCACATAACACAAATTTTTTTTAAACTTTCAACCTTATATCTTTTAACGAAAAAATCATATGAAAATTTATCAAAGATCATTTCTTATAGATTTTGACCTCCTCTTTCGAATGCCGTTGAGAAATTTTACCAAAATCGTAAGCCAGAAAAGTAATAGGCCGTTTCTCCGAAAAATTCACAAATTTTTCACGGTTTTTTATTTAATGTTTATTTTGAGTTGGAAAAAATTTGCACACGCTATTGTAATCACTATAAACGGTGTTATAGATGTCTGCTCTTACGATTCTGTGAAAATTTCGCAGCATCCGGCATCTATCGGAGTTTCGTTTGGTATTAGGAGAACATGATCAGCGAGGAGGTTAAGGAGTTGAGTCATGCAGGCCCCTCGCTCGTTACATTCTCCTGATACGATTCTGTGAAAATTTCGCAGCATCCGGAATCTATCGGAGTTTCGCTTGGTATTAGGAGAACGTGATCAGCGAGGAGGTTAAGGAGTTGAGTCATGCAGGCTACTCGCTCGTTACATTCTCCTGATACGATTCTGTGAAAATTTCCTAATACCAAATTAAACTCCGATAGATGCCGGATGCTGCAAAATTTTCACAGAATCGTATCGGGAGAATATAACGAGCGAGGAGCCTGCATGACTCAACTCCTTAACCTCCTCGCTGATCACGTTCTCC
>NW_014556585.1:196019-305882 GCF_001313825.1 Dinoponera quadriceps
TTGGTATTAGGAGAACGTGATCAGCGAGGAGGTTAAGGAGTTGAGTCATGCAGGCTCCTCGCTCGTTACATTCTCCTGATACGATTCTGTGAAAATTCCGCAGCATCCGGAATCTATCGGAGTTTCGCTTGGTATTAGGAGAATGTGATCAGCGAGGAGGTTAAGGAGTTGAGTCATGCAGGCTACTCGCTCGTTACATTCTCCTGATACGATTCTGTGAAAATTTCCTAATACCAAATTAAACTCCGATAGATGCCGGATGCTGCAAAATTTTCACAGAATCGTATCGGGAGAATATAACGAGCGAGGAGCCTGCATGACTCAACTCCTTAACCTCCTCGCTGATCACGTTCTCCGAATATCAAACGAAACTCCGATAGATTTCGGATGCTGCGAAATTTTCACAGAATCGTATCAGGAGAATATAACGAGCGAGGAGCTTGCGTGACTCAAGTCCTTAACCTCCTCGCTGATCATGTTCTCCTAATACCAAACGAAACTCCGATAGATGCCGGATGCTGCGAAATTTTCACAGAATCGTAAGAGCAGACATCTATAACACCGTTTATAGTGATTACAATAGCGTGTGCAAATTTTTTCCAACTCAAAATAAACATTAAATAAAAAACCGTGAAAAATTTGTGAATTTTTCGGAGAAACGGCCTATTACTTTTCTGGCTTACGATTTTGGTAAAATTTCTCAACGGCATTCGAAAGAGGAGGTCAAAATCTATAAGAAATGATCTTTGATAAATTTTCATATGATTTTTTCGTTAAAAGATATAAGGTTGAAAGTTTAGAAAAAATTTGTGATATGTGGGAGGAAAAGGGTTAATGACACCGCGCGAGCATAATCCCGAGACATCCCGTGCAAATCCTTAATAGATCCTTTATAGAACGGAATACGGGACGCTAAATTGGAAAAGGTAAACGATGTGCGAGATGCGATGTTATTTTTCGAGAAATTCTTGGAAACCGAGCTCTCGGCTAGCTCTTTCTCTGGAGAAAGAAAGTATCTCGTCGGCTCGGTGGGATAAAGTCGCGCGCGTGAAGATACAATTTGCGGAATCGCCATTTGAAAAATTGCTTTTTTCTTCACGTAAACTCGACGATATTACAGGTACACCGAGGTTCCTGACTTTCGTCCCACTCATCGCCACGATCCGACACGTTTCTCTCGCGAGGGAGAACTCGCTCCTCCCGCGTTTATTCGAGCAGGCAGCCGCGCGGCTACGGGCCGGAACGAAAGAAATAAACGAAGGCACGGTGTGTGCGTGACGTTGTTATATGTATACGCGAGCGCGTGGCACAACGCGTGATGGCTTCGACGCGCGAGACGGCTGCCGGGAATCCCGAAAATCCAGGATCGACGAAGGAAGGACGACGACGAGGACGTGCCTGGCAAGAGCAAATCGCCGATTTCGGTGACGAGATCCGTGCCCGGTCCCGCCGACAGGCCTATTCTCTCGACAAATCGTGCTTCCTCCCTCCTTTTTCCCCTTTATCCTGTATCCCTGCTCGCCTTCTCGAGAGCGATCCAATTTACTCGAGAAAATGTCATCGGCTGGTTGTTTCATCGATCATCCCGCCGTCTCGAACACGCAGAGATATTGGACATCCTCGGCAGTGCCGACATATTTTTTCGCCGTCGTTTAAGGGTTTCCTTTTAATTGTTGGAAAGCCATATGCGCTCGCATTTGCATTATCCCTCGCCTTTGAGAAATTATATCGAGTTGATGCCGAAGTTCATTTTCTAATCAAAATGCACACATAATATTCGTTTATTTTGAGATACAATCGATCAATTAAATATGTGCCGCTTTATCCGATGATCTGCCATCTTCCCGGCAGCTGCATAATCCCGCACTTGCAGAAATCTTGAGAATTCTGAAACCTGATTAAATAACGGAACGAACTTTTGTATCAATCCAATATATAATATCATATTGGTATTGTTTTAAGAATTACACTATATTTGCTTGGTAATAATTATGATTATATCCGCTAGATAAAACAATTATTAATAATTATGCACATGGAGAAAAATGATTTTGTTGTTGTAACGAAACTACATTATTGCTACTGCATATTTGTTGCGACAGCGATACAATTTAATTGGCATAACCAAATTAGCGAACTATTCGTAATCAGGGCAGAAACAGTTTTGTTGCAAAATATTATGCCGAGTGAATTTGTTCTTAGGACACGTTAATTTGCTGTTAGGAAACAAAATAGTACTTTCCACGTTACTAATTTGTTCTTATAGTAAAATAATCCGAAGCGAGTGACAATTAGTACTCTTAATAACTCGTTTCGCTGTCTGCGCAGTAACTGACAGATTTTGCGGCGTAAAATTTCCTGTGCCAGCAAATTATTTTTCTCTGTACATCAGAATACCAAAAAAATCAATTCCTCGAACCTATAAACAACAACAACAGTAACAACAACAACAATATTAATAATAATATTTACTTGGATACTTACTGGATATACAGCATGAGACTGGCAACTTATGACCGAGTTACAAATATATGTTACGAGGGTGGATCAAATATAAATTAGCTTTTTTAAATTGCGCGCCCGCCGGCGGCGTGAGGGGGGTCTGCAACGTTTTGGACAGTGGAGGGAGTCATGTGGAAGGCAGTAATAACGTTGACGCGCCACGTGCTTCTTACTCTTAGCAGCAATCACGATGAGCGAGAAAGAGGTACACCTCGCGGTTGCACAACGTGTTATTATTAAGTTTTTCGTCAACGAAAATGTAAATGCTGCTGAAATTCGACGCCGTTTACTCCCACAGTTCGGGGAAAGAACCCTTTCATGGGCTCGGGTGAAGCAGTGGTGTAACGAATTTAAGAAAGGACGGGAGCATGTTGAAAACATTGCCGCCGTCGCCAGCGTCACAGCGCAGAACACCGAGGCTGTTCGAGAACTCATCGAAGGCGATCGGCACTTAACTGTTCTTGAAATCTCTCAGGAACTTCAGTTCGAGCTGCCTATCGGTCAAAAAGGCGCGGCATTCCGATCAGAAGTGTGTTGCTTCTCTATGACAACGCCAGACCCCACACCGCAGCAGTAACACAACAAAAATATGCACTGGGCTGTCCTAGAACATCCACCCTACAGCCCAGACCTGTCACCATGCGACTTCCATATGTTTGGGCCACTCAAGGAAGCCTTTGGTGGACAGCGCTTCACAACGAACGAGGAGGTGCTGCAGTTCATGTGCAATTGGTTTGATACACGTCCGCGAGCTTTTTATGATATCGGGATTAAAAAATTACCAGATCGTTGGAGGAAGTGTATAGATAAGATGGGGAACTATGTAGAAAAATAAGAAAAATATAAATTAGAATTGATTTTGAAAAATATATGGCTTTTTTTTTTTTTACAAAAGGCTCGTTTACATTTGGATCCACCCTCGTATTTTGCCGTAAGGTGCAGCATCAGCTTTACAGCTGTCTTGAACCCTTTGCCTCCGTAAAGAAAATGAATACAGTAAAGTGAAATAAAATAAAAAATAAAGCAGTAATAAGAACAAGGAGCTACAAAATAATGAAATATTAACGGACGTTAGTTCCATCCCATCAACGATTGATCGGAAATCTGTGGACGGAAATGTCTCCTCGTGGTACAGTTCGGGAAGCGTGTCCGATTGACTAACGCGGAAAAATCGTCGATGCTTATCGGGTGCGTCTCGCGACTCACTTGTTCCGAAAGTTTCCCGAAAGACGAGCGACGAGCGGCGACGTGGAGCAATCGGGGGTGAACCCGGCGAGACGAGAGCGCGGACCGTGCAAATTAATTAACGCGGCCGTCGCGGCCTCGCTCCTGCCGCCCTCGATGGAGCGTGAAAAGGTCATCGGGCATGAGTTATATGTCAATCTTTACGGATCCGCGGCAAGGCGTAATATACGCGGTGGCGGCCGATAAAACGAATGGGGTTCTCGACGGCGGTGTGAGCCGCGATACGTTATCTGCCGCGAGAGGCCCCTCTCCCTCCTTGCAGCACCCCGGCAGCCCCCACCTCGCGCGGACCCAGGTCAGGGGGATATATCCAGGAGGTCAGATAAATTTGCCCCGGATTACGCGCCCGTCACTTTCATATTCATTGAAATACTTCACCCGAACGAGCGACCGTATTTCTCCTATCGGGAGAGCCGCGCGCGCGCGTTCCCTCTCTTTCTCTCTTCTTTCTCTACTCTACTCCATTCTTCCTCTCGCTTTCTTTCCCGTCGTTTATTTCGCCGGCCGACGGAATCGGCCGTTCGCCGATAAGCGGGGGGGGNNGGGGGGGGGGGGGGACGCGTACGTTGATACGTAAGCCGTAGACGATCGTTTCCGGGCGTGATTTCCGAAAATGCGCGCGGCGTGATCGCTGGCGACCGTCTCTGCTGATTAACCAGCGAGGATAATCGATTGCGCAGCCTTGGCTGCGTTATCCACTTTGGATTAATTGATAATGAAACGGATCGGCGAGACGGCGCGCTTTCGAGCGCACGTTACGCTCGAGCGGAAGGTGCAGGCAGGTGCGCGCGCTCAGCGATCCTCACGAGCGGAACGGAAGTCCGCGATAATGGACGTTGCGATGCCGGAGAATGTCACCGGTTACGATACTTTATAAAAATCCCCGGTCTCGCTCGTAAGTCCTTCCCGCAGGCTGCGCCATTCTCGGTCGCTGCGACAATATTTAGACAGGACGTCACGTGTATCTTCACTGACTCCGTCGGATCCTGCATCTCGAACTTCCCTCTGGCGAAGTTTCATGGGACAAATAATTTCCGCGACGTGTTGTGTCGCTCGAACTTGCGAATGAAAGAATCATTCCGCCGCAGGTGCGGCATCGGGAAACCAATTACGCTACCGGAGCCGCCTCTCGAAGCCGTGTCCTCCTCGCGGCGACGCTTCCCCCGCGGCGGCGTGACGAATGCGTGTGCAAACTTTCGCGGCAAACGGTGCGTGGCCAGATTTGTTACGTGTCGCCGCGATGAATCGGCATTGTGTCGCGCGGTCACGTGGCCGTAAAACGGCCGAATTGTGTGTTTCGTCGTGCGGCACGCGAGAGAAAGAGAGAAAAGGAGGGGGAGAGAGAAAAAGGGGATGAGCGACCTTAGCCGAGCGAGATCGGTATACCGGGGACCAACGCGGAGGGGAAAGGGCGTTCGACGGAAAAAAACCCAGCCGGGATCCGCGGAGAGGTCCTCGACGACGAGGACGCCCGGGACACGCCTGCACAGAAATGTCAGTCAGGCTTAGTACGAGCGGGATCTAGATGTTATCTAAGAGATGCGGCACGATGCGCACGGCGTGCGGGGCACACATACAACACACCCCAGATGTACACGGACGTACGTACACACACGCACACACACACACGTACGTACCTTTAACTAATTATCCCGCTACGAGACTCCGCCACGCCGCTGCCACGGAGAGAACGCGTCGGGCTGCAGCCGACTTTCGACCGCTCCTGAATCGGAGAGCTCGGCGAGAGAGAGCGAGGTCGGGCTTCCGCGCCGGTGCCCACGATGAAAGTAAATCTTCCGGGATAACGGTGACCCACGACCTGGACGATGGGCGAAAAGCGTGCGCCCGGCAAAGTAATTGGATTTCACGGCGGAAAGTAGCTGAATTCTTACCGTCGATATTTCATTACTATAATGGAATTATACCGAACACTTTATATTTGCTGCGCGCGCGCAGGAGTCGCGCTGGAACCGCGAGCGAGCGGGACTTGTCGCGCGTCTTCGCATCCTGTGGATCGTGGACAATATCCGAGATGTCTGATATTCCCGCTCACATCCAATAATTAACTTTGTTGTATTATTGGATATCAGGAGAAAAAGTTCTCTCGAATTTATGATCGACGGTATCGAATCTGCGTCCGCCTTCGTTATCGGTAAAAGTGTAGTCGCGCGTCTGTTTCCCATTTCACGTTTGATCTAGAGATTCGTTTGGTCGTCACGGGTAGATTCTTAATTAAAGATAAGATTAATTATTACATAAAGATTAATTATTACGTAAAAGTCATTCTGTGCGTCGGCGAGGATTAATAAGTCGTTTGGTATCGTCGAACGACGTTATGCGGAATTGTATATTATGCGCGGGCGATTTAATTGAAACACCGATGTTTGATGTGCACAGCGTGGTATGTATAATGCTCGGACGATGGATTTAGCAACGCCGCTATTTAGTTTGCGCATATTAGCTACCCAATGCGTCACAGAGATCCCCAGAGGGTGGTTACTGACCTTATTTCCATTAATGAAGTAATATGGCCAGATGGTTAGTCAACTATGTGAAAACAGATTGCAAACGTCCTCGTAATGCCCTACGAACGTTATTACGATTACCTTACGATTACGAGCAATTCGAGAAATCTCATTAGCCCGCTGCTTTATCTCAAGATGTTGTCTTCTTAGTATACAAGTGTTGTGCACATATTCGGTATCGTAAATCACTTTACGGGCTGTCCGAAGAGTCACGAGTCATCGAATCAAGAACCCTTTAATTCGCACAATCTTGATATGTATCATCCCCGTGTTTACACGAACGAGGGAAGACGTCAAACTCTTTCTTTCGCGAGGATCACAATTGTGAGTGAAGATCAAAATGATATACGGTTAAAGCGATCGTGGATCGCCGTTATTGATATTCGCCCGTTAGGATTGACACAGGAGTTACGCTTTCCGTACTGGCTGCCTGTATACAGCCATATTGGTAGTATTCCTCTTCGTTTCGTCGCTCGTTTCGTCTCCCTTTGGCAATTCACCGCTGTCTCGCTATGGCTGTGGCTATGGCCGATACAGAGCATCGACGAAGAGACCGGTAGAGAAAGACAGAGAGAGAGAGAGAGAGAAGAGGGAGAAGGGAAATGAAGAGAGTGAGACAGAGAGGAAGCTCCCGGGTATCTATCGGATAATTAGCCGGTGATTACGTGGCAGTCATTTGGGCGGATATCAGTGCCCTCGACCTCACCCCTGGTCTTGTGCCCTCGGGGAAGAGGGTGGATGCTGAAGCTCACCAACCAGCCTGTCCCTTCCCTCTCACTCCTCTTTTCTTCGTCTCCCTCTCTCTCTCTCTCTCTCGCTCTCTTTCTTCCGTTACTCTTTCGATCTTCGATCTCGCCCTTTCACTCTTCATTCCCTTTCTTCCCTGTTACCCTAATTTTCTCTCTTTTTCTTCATTTTCTCTTTTTTCCCTTCTCTCTCTTTCTCCCTCTCTTAATGCTCTGTAGTTCCGTTCCACTTTCATTACCCCCTCCCTTCCTCTCTCTCTCTCTCTTTCAACAGCGTCGGTGGACCATCCTCGCCCGTACTTCCTGCATCTCGTTACTGACGCCCGATGCACCGTTAGCTCGCATTATAGTCCGTGGATAGCGCGGTTTCGGGTGTGCGTCCGTGTACGCGCGCCCGCACAGGTGCACGCGAAGAGAATGAGAGAGATAGATAGATAGATAGAGAGAGAAAGTGAGCGAGAGGGGGAGAGAGAGAGAGAAGTGGCGGCTGTAGGTATGTACGCGCGGCGAGTAGTTCGAGAGCGGTAG
This sequence comes from Dinoponera quadriceps, assembly GCF_001313825.1. NCBI lineage: Eukaryota > Metazoa > Arthropoda > Insecta > Hymenoptera > Formicidae > Dinoponera > Dinoponera quadriceps. The sequence continues at coordinate 203,566 of NW_014556585.1, forward strand.
CCCCCGGCGGTGACCGACGAGAGAGGAGGCCGACGCGCACCCGACGCCGTCAAACAATCTCATTATCATTCGATTCACGGTAATAGAGAGAGCCGATGTTCCCGGCCACTAAAGGCCGGCGCTTACAACGTCCTCTCTCGTCGCTTCCGGTGCGCCGTGTAACCGGCGTCTCACCTAGATCACTCGCTTCTCGCGATAGGGAGCACACTCAAGGTAGCGTCTCTAAAACGTTCACAATGTATGATTAAAACGTTATTTTAACAATGAATGATAGCACGTGGCTCGATTGAATTACACCAGTATGCTGGAATATTTTTTGCATTTCGACAATATCTCCCGAATGATTTCTGTTTCCGAATATCTTTAGGTTCCGGCTACGCTTTCAACTCACAGCGTTATTTCCGTTACTTTTAGAAGAATGGAAAAACATCCGGCACTCCTTATAAAGCTACGTAGATGCAATTATCGGTCCTGTGTGACGGTGATGTTGCTGACGATTTATTGATTTGGTAAGCAAAGGGACAGTTCGAAAGTAGAACGTAGGATTTGACGGAATCAGCGACAGCGGGACAGCATTGTGTTCTACGTAAATATTGTCGCAAAGATGGGATGGAAGAACGCCTCCGGGAATCCGCGAGTGAAACGGAAATTTTCGTTAAACACTTTTCAACGGGATCGCTCGCGGTATACAATGTATACCAGGGAGAGGACATCCTCCGTTTACAGACGTCATACGCGATGCGAGAACCGCGTCGGTTTTACCGGCGACACGCCGTTAACTTGCTTCCATCACTCGATCATCTCGATTGACGATCCGAAGTACCAGCCGGTTAAGTCCGTTTGTGCTTACTTCCCGGCGAGCACAAAGAAAGCGCGAAAGCGCGCCGTAGTCGGGGAAGTAACGCACGGCGCAATTAAATAATTTAAGAGCGTGGAGCGCGCGGGGGCCACGCGACGCGGACTTCAAGAGTGCCACCGCATGTGGGCACGATGTAATCAGGGAAGTTAATTGAAGGTCCCCTGTCTCTTTCTCCCCCGGCCATTCTTCTCCGTCCGGCTCTCGCGCCGACGGCCTCGGTGATACATTCACCCTCGAGTGTTCCCATTGGGGGCACGCGCGTCTCTACGCGCACTTACGCTACGCGGCCTCAAAGTCGAGCCGATTGAGTCATTCACCGGGAATAAAAACACAACAAACTCGGGTTTGAGTTAGGAGGGGAGGGCGAAATGCTCGACGACGAAACGTGCGTGTGAGAGAAAAAGAGAGGAAGGAGGGAGAGAGGCGTCCAAGAACGGCGAAGTAATCGCGCGGTTCCGCGTGACGTCACGAGCAGAAGGCATTCAGATTGAAGAGCGCTCGATGACTCTCGAGATTTGTATTGCCATTAATAACGAGGCGGGGGTGCGCCGCCTCGCTCGCTCGTCCCCACCCTCTATGAAGACGTAACGTGTAAAAACACGCAAATGTCATGATATCGTGGGCGATACGGCGTCTCGGGGTTGCCGATTTTCGGTTTGGTCGCTGCCGGGAAAACGACCTCCTTAAAGCACGCGACCCGTCGTTGCCCGTGTGGCGGTATCGTTCGGGTCGTCGTCGACGACGGCGTCGCAGCGTTTTCCAGCCGTCTTTTCATCGTCGACTCGCAGCTTCGCTATCCGGCCGACACTCACCCGCAAATATAATTACTGCCGTTTAAGCCGCTTCCATTGTGTGCGGCACGCTTGACTTACTCGACGTCGCGCACAACCGCCGTAGGATGCACGTCGTAGGGAACACGACGGCTAGGGCTGCCGCGCCGACGGGGGTGGAACGAAGTTTCGGCGGGAGGGCGAGGGGCTTTTCTCGTTTCTGGGCACTCGTAGCCACGTGCATTGTGTTCCGCCGGAGTTGAAATCGATGCCGTCACGAGCGTACAGTCGATTCTCACGTCGGTTTCCATGAACGGGCGCCGATCAACCGAAAGGCGCTTTCGTTTCGCGAGAAAAGAGGATTATGACGCGATTGCGCTCCGGTCTTCTCCCCGATCTTGGAGAAACGCACGAGGCATTTCACGGTGATAGATTAGAACTATAGATTTTCACGCCGAGAGCGGCGGAGATTTATAATTGATATCATCTCGATGTAAACCCCGCAGTCTTCGTTTCATTTAAATAACCGATTCACTTTGATCGAACCTAAATATTTTTCTTGTAGTCATCGCGTACCTCGTGCTCGTCATTTTGCGTTAGACAGATGAAAAGAATAGAAGGTTTCTTTTGAATAAATTTGTGATAGGCGTAACGAGTGATAACGAAGAGCGGTGTTTGAAGAGCGTCAAGTCGCGTTAAGACGCAGTAAGCTCAGCATAAATAAGTCGAGTTGAATTTTAAATTTTATATTAAATCTTCAAGGGAAAGAAAACGGAAATAAATTCCTACCTATAAATTGCAACATCAAAAGAGCACAATAAATGCTCTTTTAATATTACAAATAGGAGTTGAAACTTCGAAAGTTTAAATTTTAGTTCTATATTAAGTCTTCAGACGGAAAAGAATGGTAATCATTTCCTCATTTGCAGCATCAAAGGAGCATAAACTAAATTAAACTTAAAGTAGAATTAAAATTTCGGCTCGTGGTATATTGAGCGAACGAACAAGGAATGAACAATAAATGCAAATTTTCGTTGTTACAATTTAGAAAATGTATACGTTATAACGAATCCGGGCAGAATGTTTCGAAAACAAATTGCTTTTCGATTTGCTCATAAAGTGGTTTATCAAAGCAAGTGCGTACGCGCTTAGACGGTAATATGCATATTCATATTACACATTTGTTATTCCCGAATCGAAATTTTGATCCTACTTCCGACCCGAAAATTCCATAACGCCTTTTATTTTAACGCTCTGAAGCCCATATGAACTTCGTTTTATTTTACTTAATATCCACAGCTAAAATTGTAGCTCTACTTTAGACCTCAGTATTCCATGTATAGCTTATTTAGATATTCTGAAGTCCGTAACAACCTCTTTTGATTCTATTTACAGTTTTTATTTCAAGTGCGTAAATTCTACTCGGATGGTTGCCGTTCTTACTGCGATACTTCTAAATTCTTCTTAAACCTTTTGTGAAATAAGTAAAATAAATATATATAAGTAAATCGCGAAACTTTTCTTTTTCAAATCATTTTTTAATCCTCCTACAATGAATTAAAATAATAAACATAAAAACGTTAATATGTTAAAATATGTAATATTTATAAAGAGACACAAGTAACACACATTAGTTTTTATGAAATACAAAACATTTCACTATATAATTATTGAAGACATAATTATTACTGTTTTAGAATTGCAGGAAGAATTTTTAATTGTTAACATTATTATTCAAATTCTCGTTGATTTACAGGAATATCTACATACCTTTGATTATTAATAATCATGTGAACACAAGCTGAAACAATACTGTCAATAGGAATTAATTCAACATTATTTTATACATGACATTAAATATATGTAAGAAAGTATTACTATCAAATATAAAATTATCTTCTTGAATAATTAATAATGAATCTTAATATGGTTAGAGGAACAGGTTAGGTTCAGAGGGTACAGAGATTTTTTCGAGACTAAGGTCCTCTTTAAAACCTAAAAGTGGCATTTTGTGCGTTCTCTGCCATTTAGAGACGTTAAGTAGGAAAGTTCCCATATAAATTAAACCTATATTAGCTGCGTTCAGCAGAAAATCTTACAATAATTAAAACGCAACGGAAAGCATTCACTAACTACTTTTTTGTTGAACGCAGCCATTGATTATCCAGAACTTATAGACGTTAGAAAATTCAAGTCGAAAGTAGGTCTAAAATTTCGAATCAGATTCGTTTAATGTATACTCGCCTTTACGGAGCTCGAGTGTTCGTTCCGCTAAAACGAAGGCATGGATTTCTTCTTAGGCGCCAAATTGTTTCTGCGGAAATCCGCAGCCGTTATTTCGCACGTTCCCTGGTTACAGCATCCGCGCATATCTCCCTGCACCCCATTTTTGACGCATGCGTGAACATCGTGTGTCATTTCGCAGGCTGAGCGCGGAACAATACGATGGCAAAAGGGCGGAAGAAGCGCGACGTCACACCGATGGCAAAATTATGCCATTATCGCTATCGTTGAAAGCTTTGACAGCGTAGAAATAACATTAATTTCTCATCGGCTATTTTGTGGCGAGCGCATCCAATTCACACATCTCTCACTCGTCCATTGTTGTAAACAGAAATTGTAAATGCGAAATTGTTGTACGGAATAATTTGCGGTATAATATATATTCGCTCCATTGTGTTGGCTTGCAAGATAATTCTTCAAGACCAAATAAATGGTGCTTTCACACATTTTTTTCTTTCTCTGCTATTCCACCGAAAAATTGTCGAAGAAGTTGGTAATTAAGAATTTTCGTCTTCTGTAAAAGTTCTTTCGACTCATGTTCGACATGAGTTTCATTTACTAACCGTTTGAGATTAGGTGAGGAGGAAACCTCTCATAGAAAGAGTGAGAGAGTGGGAGCCTTCGCAGTCAGTCATCGCGCAGGGGTTGGCTCGAAGGGGGTGAAGCCAGGCAACAGGAATGCAGGCATCTGTTTCTGTATCCGGGCTTCTCATCCGCCTTATTGCCATCACCATCTTCTTTCCCTCGACATCGTTCTCCCTCTCGCCTTCTCCTTTCCCGTCCTCCTACTGCTCTTTTGTTCGGAAGCTGCAAAGTTACGGCCTTTGTTTCCTCATTGAGGAATAAAGCAACAGCCGTACCGCGCCATTATATTATTAAAAGAATGTTTTCAGAAAAGCAGATAAAAGATCGTTATACGTATATATATACACCGGTTTACGTGATATAATTATTTTCTCGTGATACACCAAATGCGCGTTTCATTCTTTAGAGAGAGACAGAACGCGACAGTGTGTTAGGAAAAGCTGGATTTTCGATCGAGTAATTTTCGCAAGCCCTTTTGATTTCCAAAGCCCGCGGCATATGACACTTGATACATCCGTTTTCCTCAATCGCACACACATGGCCCACTTATTATTAGCACCGATCGCGTTTGATTCTCCGTGTGTGTGGCCACATTTAATTAATTAATTTTAATAAATAGGAAAAGGTCGCGCGCGTCAAAACGATCACACCGTCGCCGATTATTATGCCCACAATAGTGAAGTTGGCGGTGACGCCCGGATTCGGTAGCGCTGAAAGAGCCATTTGCGGATATCGGAATAGTAAACAGAATTGCATGAAAATAACGACATAATTACTCGTATATTCCTAATGGGATTTTCATTTCAATTTCGCCTAGAATCAATGAGGAATGTTTGATTTAATCTACCGGGTACAATTACGCCGCGCAATTTAACGGCGTTTTACAATATGATACATAAAGCAGCTGATTCGAGAGCACTCGGGCGTCGAGTACTCGAGAGATTGATGAAATACGGGTTAAATAATTAATAGAATCGTCCGATCCATCGGAATTGTCATTTTATATCATGTCGCAGGGCGACTGATTAAACGCGACTATCAACAAGGTTACGCCGATTTGTTACATCGCCGCGTCGTCTCGCCGTGACGCACGGCGAGTTTAATACACCGTGTCGGCTTAAAGCGAGCATATTTAATTCCACGTCGCGTATCTTTTCGTGAAACACGAATTTTCCGCTCCGTTCCGCATCAGCGTTATACTACTAGCGACAACAAAGGAGACAGGGAAAGAACGCTTCTAGCCGCGTTTGGAGAACTCCGACGAAACCGCGTGGTACATCCCTCCACGGGCGGATCGCCTCCCTCGCGATCCCCCCCGGTTCGAACTTTCGAACGAGTTTCAAACTTTTTCCACCGGCCCTCCGTAATGGTTTTTACATTCAGCCGCTGGCCCTTCTTGTTTGCATCAACACCGTAACGCGAGACCGCGGATCGCACAACTAGGAGGTTGCGGTGTTGAAGTTCGCCTGTAAAATTGATCGCGGCGGGTTCCCTTCGGCGCTTGCAAGTCGTTCGGCACGGTTCCGACCGGTCTAACCGACGACGACGGGGTGATCGGTCAGGTGAACGAAATGCCTGTACACATAGTTACACAGAGAGGGACCCCGGCAGGAAACGAGCTTACTGGTGCATTCTGGGTCCGCTCTTTGGCGAAAGCAGCCGAAGGTTCCTCTCTCGCGCGCGCGTGCACCGGCTCCGGCGCGCGTTCGTTCGTCTGACGCTTAATACCGGTTTCACGGCTTGATAAGCCGAAGCGTGTAATTTTGCAGCGGCTCCGGAGTCGGATAAGCACCAGGTTTTCTAGTTAAGTGGACCACAAAATTCGGGGAAGCCTATATAAGGCTTTTCGAGGTAGACGGCGATCAGTTGAGTCACGGAGCTCCGCGGCATAGCATCGACGAGTCCGTCGCGCGAAAGCGGACTTTCTCCCCCTCCTCCCGCCCCCATCCTCCTGTCGCCCTCTCTTTTTTTCTCTCTCTCTCGCGCACACCTCTGCGGTTTCTCCTCGATCTGTATCCTCGGATTCGCAACGCGGAGCGATTATCAGCAGACACGAAAAGTCACACGTTTCGAGAGCACACGAGTGCATTTCTAATAATTTGCAATAACCCGGCGAGGTATCGAACGATACGAGTTATCGAAGTGGCGTGTTGATACATCGGAATGAAAGAGGAGGGAGGAAGAAAGAGACAAAGAGAAAGAGAGAGAGAGAGAGAGAGAGAGAGATATGGTTAGGAAGCACGGCGGGACGCGGGGGCGGAGGCGTTCCAGCGATTCAGGGATGTAGACAGGAAGGATGTTCGTCGAGTGCCATCAACTTAACTCTCGTGCCACGGCAGAGCGAGCACGGCTCCCGGAGCTCCTTGGACGAAGAGAGCCAAGCCGGCATAATAAGCTTTGTGTGCGCCGACTAGAACGGGAGAGATCCCTCTCACGGAGGGCTGAAGAGCTACCCGGCGTAGCATCAGCGTCGGCAGCAGCAGCGACAACGCCGAGGAGCGGTAATAGAAGAAGCCTTTGCCTCCTTTTCCGTGCCTCCGAGGGCTCGCACTCGTGTCTACATACGCGAGAGCAGCCGAAGGATGGATCACGAGAGCCCTCCGGCGAAGGCAGTGTGCGCGTATCCTGGACACTCGACCGGATATTGTGCGCGCGCGCGCGCGACGCGCGTCATCGAAGAGCGCGGCGAGTTAATTACTTTCCTTACGTCGTCTCCATTTTTTGGCTCTGCCCTTTGAAGTCGGTGCGACGACGCTCGCCGCGCCGGCAGTGCGTGAACGAATCGCGCGTCTCACGGAAGTTACGATTTCCGAGGGAGCTTGCCGATCTTCGATCACGTGTGATCTTCGCCGTTACCCGCGCGGCCGTTGGTCCCGCGCGTTTCTCCGCTCGCGGAAATTGCGCGACGGGACTTCGCGCGCAACCGACGCGTATCTTCTCCCCGTCACTTCTTCTTCTTCTTTTCCTCTTTCCTTCTCTTTTCCTCTTTCGTCCCGACGGACGTTTTTGCAACACCTCGACGATTAACGTACTGATCTCGCGTTCGGCTTGATATTTTCCGACTTAAAAATAGAGCTTCGGAAGCAAGCGTCGTTAAATCACCAGCTGTCTGATATCGTCGGCATATAATTAAAATTGTCGACGGTGGAATGGAAGAAAAAATACACCGGGAAGTGTGTGACACACACAGGGGGTTATCATCCTTCGTTATCGGCATGCTGTTACAAGAATACGCTCCTTTTATAGCTTTCCGCGTTCATATATGGTGCGCGCGGTTACGATACGAAGATGTGGTGAAATGATGCGAAGGATTCCGATATCCGATATACCCGCGGCTTAATCGAATTTTTTATTCGCGCGTATATTTTTTTGCACACTCATCCGCGCACGGATGATGAATTACGGTGGCCTCGCTTACGTGGGAAGTGCAGTCGGCTCGCGCGCGCGTAATTCTGCATCGCATGATCGGGGCCGAGTATTATAGTTAGCGCGTGCGCTACACCCATCTAGACTTGAATTAATCGACTTGAGCGGACTTTGGCCGTGAATATCTGTCTACAACATGTTGGGGCTGTAAGTGGGTTAAAGGCACCGCTGCCGGTTGTTTAGGGAGTAAAGTGCATAGTTCGCGTTGTGCCGCCGGAACAACGGAGAATCGAGCGCCTATCGAAGTGGGGCTCGAACCGGGGGTCAAGTGCAAAAAAAGAAACGGCATAATCCTGAGTGAACTGTTAGTGGATGGATCTGCAGATCGGTAAGGAGACGAAGGACTACTCAAACCGAGGATGTCACTCGGAAATGGTTCCTTGCATCATACGAAAATGTGTCTTTGGTTCCGATATCAGACTTCCGGCCGCGAGTTTACATTTTTGTAGCGGCTCTCCGATATTTTAGTTCTTCGTTAAGTTTACTTGGTTCTGCGTTAAGTCTTCATTAGGTCTTATGTCATGTTTTTTTGATGGTACGAATGGGAAGTTGTTTCTGTTTTCTCCACTTGAGAACACGATGTAGGATTTAACATTTCAACTCGGGAGCACTAAGCTCCCTTTGTAGCGTCGAAAGAGCGCTTTTAATACCGTTACAAATGGGAATTAATGTTTCCGTTTTCTCCACTCGAAGACTTAACCGTAAGACTAAAATTTCAACTCGGGTCACACAGGTGGATACACTGTTGGTAAGATAAACGGGGGTACAACGAGACCGAGACACTAGTGCGTATCTGCAAACGGAGTAGGACAAGTCGGCCGTTAATCCGGCGTGTGGCCATCGAGTTAGTTCGTTCATTGTACCTCATCATCGTCGAGATCTCCGATGAGTCCGACACTCGAGGGCACGATATCGATATTTTTTGCTCTTTCCCCTCATCCTCTCTCTCTCTCTCTCTCTTTCTTTCTCCAACGACCGCGCTATCGTTTCGACTTAATTCGACAAAGCGCCGAACCGGTGGAAATCCCGAGCAGGGAGCAGCGGGACTCAAGCACTCGTTGATTTTCCGTTTTCATATTCGATATGATCTGCCGCGGCATTGTATTCATTGAAAACGAGTCGACCGCACGCAAGATCAGGAGCCGGGCGCCGCGAACGAGAGTGGATCATGGAGGCTTCGGCTCGGTTCGCGATGACGCCACGCTGCTGTTGCTGCCCGCTGGTGGTAGTGGTAGTGGCGGTAGCGGCGGCGGTGGTGGTGGTGGTGGGTAGGTCGTTGCGGTGGTTGGATGTATGGTTAGTTGGCAGGTAGGTAGGTTGGCTGGTTGGCTGGCTGGCTCGCTGGATGGTTTCCCACTCCAACTAATGAAAGGAGATTCGTAGCAGGGTCTGGAGGTTGCCCGTTTGCCCGAGGTTTAAAGTCGATGTGTCCTCTTCATCGTGAATCACGACGAGGAGGCACGAAACAGGAAGCGGGAAGCGTGGTAAAGGTGGGGGAAGGGGGGACCGACGAGAGGAGCCGTGGAATCATCCGTACCTCCGGATTAGAATAACCGCAGGAGGGGGGAATCGAGTTTCCCGAAGTGGTTTTATGAGTCCCGGCCGGTTTATGATTTTCTCGCCGGCGTGAAATCCGCTTCCCTCGCTCGCACCTGCGCGGCTTATTTTGCGCGAGTACACGGAAGAATATCGCGATGCGCCCAACCGATCGATCCGATCGGATAATTTCATCGAGCGATATCCCGTAGCGAATAAATACGTCAGCTGATTACGCGTATGATATCTCCGGAGGTGGTTTCTCTTCGACACGTTGCTTGTGTACTTTACAAGAAGGATGTGGAAGTCCGTAGCGCGAGAGGCGCACGCGTTATGTAAATCGTCGCCTCGGCGAAATTTGCATCGGGATGAATATCGAATGCGAGTTTCGTACATCTGCTTAAATGTATCGGGCGAATAAGCGTGAAGAACGAAAGTGGTGCGTCGCAAAACGTAAGACGCAAAGAGTAATTTTATCAGAAGGTTTTCATTATGTATTAATTAAGTATTCCCGTAATGAATATTAAAGTTCTATCACTCTCAACGATATACGCGCGATGGCATTACTATCAAAGTATATACTAATCGCGAGTATTGCCTTTGCTTCGAATTTCTGTGCTCGTCGTACGTCTGGCCCGGTGTCGATGGCATTCTGTTAATTAAATGTAACGCGGAAGAGCGCGCATTTTAATCACCGTAAGCGCGAGCAAGCTCGCGTTATTCCGCAATCAGACCGGGCATATCTAATGACGAACGGTTCGGACGAAGGAGATACGCTTCTCCCAACGTATTTTCCTATTCTTTTTTCTACCTCGCGCCACCTCCCCGCCGTACAGATATGAACGACGTCTTGTCGTGTTCGCGGGTACGCGACTTGGTAAACAAAGGGACGAGTAACAGCATGGTGCCGGGGAAAATGGAAGTCGCAGACGGAGGCTGGAAGTTTTGTGGGGCGGGGAGGGAGGGGGGGGGGTGAGGAGAGGTGAGCATTCGCGAAAAGTTAGTATCGTTGATTTCGAGACGACGAGTCCGCAGCTGCCGCAGCGGATGAGACGGATGGCGCGGAATGTAGATCGTCGAGAGGGATGCGGACGGACGGACGGACAGACGGACGGGATGGACGGACAGACGGCCGAGCGCATCGTTGAAGGGTTGCACCGAGTGAAAAGGGATGCCGGCGGATCCCGATGGCGTTGCATCAGCGAGAGCTGCAACCCCATAGGCGACTATGCGCGCCAGACCGCTATCGGGGGTGCAGCGAGAGTGGTGGCATGGGGCGGAGCGACGTCGATAGGAGGGTTGCTACCGGCCGTTCTCGCGGTGCCCTTGACGGAGGGTTGGATCGGCGCGAGATTTCATGCGCGTAGAGCGCAACGCCGCGCGCGGGCCGCATGCGGCATGCGACGTGCGCGCGATTTTTATGCTTTTGCGTACGGTATTTCCTCCCTCTCTTTCTTTCTCTTTCCCCCTCCTTCTCTCTCTCTCTCTCTCTTTCTCTTCTTCTCTCTATCTCGCCTCTTTCACCCTCATGGCATTTCTTGTTCGCGAGATTAACATCGCGGAGTCTTGGCTCTCAAGATTTCGCGTGATTAGAGGTGGCCCGTTAATCGTCACGATTTTTTAGTAGATATTATCTCGCGGAACGACGATCGACGCACAGCCATAGCGATAGGGGATGAATTCCCGATGACACATTTCTCCGAAGCCCCGGAAGAAATGTGTACTCGTTCCTAATCCTACGATTTCCCAATGCATGCGTTGATTCTCGCCCGTTTCCATTCTTTCCTATATTATCTTTCGACATATTGCATTTAAATAATTATCGCCTCGTAAAATGCATCAGCACATTCCGCTGTGATTCTCTACGTTGCCGCGTACACGTAGGCATTGTCTCCGTTAATCATTACATAATGTCGCGAAAAGGTGTTCTCACAAGCGTGCGTTTTATTTAGGTTCATTACAACATCGCTGAATAATCATGCTTTCAAATGGACGAATACATAACGTGGGAGTGCCTTTCGAGTGTATTAATGAGAGAAGAGGGTGTGCGTAATTTACTGACGAGGAGAACAGGTAAAGAGGGAGGACAAAGGGGAGACCTGTAATAGGCAACAGGCATACTACACAGCCGATATACACTGGGGTGTCTCGGCGCAATTTAATTTGACGTTTAAGTGCACGCATTACATTGCGCGCGATGCTCATTGCAACGCGACAGTTAATGTCGCAATGTTCGACGCCTTTTGTTGGCGCGTCGCGGATCGGCGATTGATCTTCTCATCGCGGAGGATACATTTATTTACCGCCGATTATTGCCACGAATAATTGACTATTAATTTATATATTTCTATATATAGGAGCATAATGAATTAATCGTATATATATATTTACTTGGATATATATATATATATCTATATATATCCAAGTAAAAGAGAAAACACTAACACGAGTTTCACGCGGTTAACGATATACACGTTTGGACAGCTATTGGGTTAACGTGACTCACGCTCGCACACCCTCGTTTACGAGATTAATTATTATTTATTCGTTCGTTTACGAGATACTACGGTGCACGATTTGTTGTCGGTTATCACATGCCGCCACGCGTGCTGTCTTTGCGACGCGCATTCGCACGAGCACGTGGCGGGGGGTTGTCGAACCAGAAGGAATTTAATTCGTTGCGCGTACGTTATGCTCACTGCAGGAGCGAAACGACGAGAGTGCGTTGTTTGAAATATTCGCCGTTTACGCGCATGTCGAATCGCGCGTTATGTGGACGCGCTAATCGAGAAGCGGCGACCGCGAACGCCTCTTGACGTAGGGTAGTCGGCATTAGGCCCGTTAGGGAGCGTCAGATTTCAAGAAAAGTCGCAGTTGTAGGCAGAACTCGGTGCTCGTGCGGCCACGTAAAAAAAATTCCGGCGCTGTTCGTCGAGCTCGCGCGAGCACGTCGTAGCCGTTGCGTTGACGTGAGCGTCGCGACGTCGCGTTTCTCCGCGGCAGTTCCACAACGCGGAAGAGGAGCCGCGCGCGCTTCGCTTCCGCTAGCTGCGAATCGCTCGCGTCCCCGCGCGGAGTCAGCTCTCGCGACGAGAGAGAGACGGAGGGAGGGAGTGAGAAAGAGAGATACGAGAGCGTCCCCCGAGTGTGTACGCATGTAAATGACAGTGGAGGGGTGTTCGAGTCGGCGAGTGATGATGAGCAGGAGAGAAAGATAGAGAGAGAGAGAGAGAAAGAGAGAGAGAGAAAGAACGTAAAAGAGGGACAGAATTAGAGAGAGAAAGGAAGAGAGAGGGAGGGAGAGAGAGAGAGCACAGGGCGAAGGAGGGTGGCAGCGGCGAGATAGACAGCGGGAGAGCGAGACGGAGACGTGTTGTAGGCAGTAGTCGCGTTACTTCCGGCCGAGCGGGCGCTGCGCCTGGCAGCTGCGGAGTTTGCAGGAGGCTGGGGGGTTGTTGTTGCACATCCACGCGCCCCTTTTGCGTGCCCATCCGTCCACCCTCCTTCCCCGTGGCTCCCCCTCGCCCCTCTCCGGCGGTCCCCCTCTTCCACCCCCTCGCCCGTATCCGAGTCTCAGCCAACCCCGCCGGGCTTCTCTCCCCCTCCCTCCCGCGCGGCCCTTTTTTATCGTGCCGTATCGTCACATCGGTTCGTTCTCTAATTCGATTAGTTTAAATGGCATTAAAACAATCCTGTTGCGAGTCCGGCTGACGCGCTCTCTCGAGCGCGAGTCGCCGTGCTCGCAGCTGTTCGCTTTCCTGACCGGAGTGCCGGACCCTCGCGAGACGAATCTCGGCTTCGCGCCCTCGATTTTTGCGATCTTGATTCCTTCGGATCGCTCAGCGCGAGAGTGAAGGAGAGCTCGTTGTACTCGCTGCAGATATCTCGCGCGATAAATTATCAATCAGTCGGCCGGGGAAGCCGGCAACGTCACGCTCGCGCGCGTATTCTCGATCTCGTGTCTTCGGCATCGCCGGATCCGGGACTTGAATTTGTCGAATTCCGCGCAATTAAGAGGAAGAACGATCATACGTTATACGGTCGCAAAGGAAGAAGAACGAAGGCGAGCGCGGGGGTAGATTATCTGAAAAAGTCGGAGCTGGTATCTACGGTGAACGTCCGCTCACACGGTCGAGCGGTGAACGGCAAGGCGCAAAAAGCAGAGCGCGGCGGGCCGACATATATCCTACGGCGCGTCAAAGGCAATACGCAGAGCGGCGAATCGCGCCGGGTCAGAGGCCATTAGGCCCGTGAGTTATGAGACAAGTTCTAATACTCCAATAATCCGGCTGTCGATCGCTTAGCTCTAGCCTATACTATACAGGAAACGCGGGTGTGCGTGCGCGGGCACGCGCGACCCAAACTTTATTCGAGCCGATCAGCCGCACGCCTCCCTTCCATTTCGCCGTCCCCCCCGAGTCTTTTCCCTTCCTGCCGGCCCTTGCTTTCGCCCCGCTTTCCGTCCCTTTCGGCTCCGAAATATCTTTCTCTCTCTCTCTCTCTCTCTCTCTCTTTCGCTTTCTCCTCTCAGGGGTGGTTTCGTCGTTGCGAAAAACCCTCCCCCCCCCCCNCTCCGCCAAGTCAGTGTGAAATTCGGCATCCCTTATTAAAGCTCGCACACCACCCTCCCGACACCATCGTTCCCGGCTCGAGCACGAACAACAGCCGGATCATCGCGGGTTTCTCCTCGACGACGTTACCCTACGAAGTCGACATCGGCGCACGTCAGATACACGTAGGCCTCCCCCCCCCTCTCCCCCGCTATCGCATCTGAAATGCAAACTACAATTGTTTTTTGCAGCGCGTTTCCCCGAATCCCAGACTCGAAATCGAATTTTTCCACGCGTTTATTCATGCGTTGTTGTCTCTCGCGCGATGTTTTAAACAGCATCCCCTCCTCCCCTCCCGCTGCTTGTGACTCTCTCCGTTTCGGATATGCCTCTCGGATCGTGAGTGCTTCGTATTTCGCATTCAGGCGCGAGAATCATCCTCACCGGCGCGTAAATACATTTTTATCCCGGCAATACGCCGGCCCGAGGATATTACGACGGCACTACGACGTCGTCGCCACGATATCGCCGCATTCGCTGACTCATCTCGCCCCGTCGTACATACACTCGCGGCATTCGCAAACCGTCCAACAGCCGAGCGTCGCCGGGTCGGGGTCGAGCGCGCGAGCTGTAACTAAATTTAAAATTTTTACTTACTTCCAGGCCGCTGCACACCCCTCGAACCCCCGTCATTACCCGCTGCAATCAGCGAGCCCCCTATCCGTCCCCCGTGTCGCCACCCCCCGTGTGTCTCCCTCCTGCGATCTCCCGTCTCGCCGTCTTCCGCCGCGCGCGACCGCCCGTAACCGGATTAACTGCAGCTATTTGATAAACGGCCGATACGAACGGGGAGACAACGGCGCGCATCCGAACACTTCGCACGAATTTTTCCGCCGGGACACGTGGGAGCGAGCGGACGAACGCTGCCCGCGCCGCGGCTCTCCCGGTTGATTTCGCGAATCAGCGCGTGCTGACGGCCGAGAGAGCCGGACTTTGGTAAACTCTCTGTTGTCGGGAACCGCGCGTGCCTCGGAAGCTAAGACGCCTCGCCGGAAACCCCGATATTTTCACGCGCTGCCCGCCGATCTAACGATGGCGGATGGACTCCGAAATAAACGGATAAATCCATCTTCGCGCACGTACATCGGCGTGTCCTCGTACGGTCTCCCCGCACTGATAGAAAACTACAGCTATTTTCCACGCCAAACATCCCGGCAAATTAACACGAATTAACGGTAAAATAGCATCAATATTATAATTTCTCACTGAACAATGTAAATGCAATAATGCGTTACGCGTGTGTTATATAACGGTTACATTGCCGAGCGGGAAATTATAACATTGACTTTATGTTATTGGTTAGTTGACGTTCGCTGGGATACTTTATAGAAATGGCAACACGTACGGTTATTATCGCTGACAGTATGATGACACTTACTAAAAAAAAAATGGTTCTCCCGGATTGTTTTTGTAGTCGAAATAAGAGAGGGTATATTTGGCGCCGGAAATAACTATAATTTTCTATCATTGCGCGTAGAAACGCTGATTATCACGGTGAAGAGTTGCGCGACACTCGCCCTCGATGCCTTCTATCGTTTTTCCGTCACGGAACATTCAAGCACCGCGCCGTTTTTTTCATGCTGCGCAGTTGAATATTATATACTTCTTTCCCACTTGAGATCCGGCCGGCGGATTCTCTCAATGATTTTCCCGTGCTGCTGCATCGTCGTGCTGAGGCGTACTACAACCGACAACCTTATTTGCCGTCCTTTATTCGCCGTTTTTAGTATTTACGTGATATATTGTATATATTATATTATATTTAGGACTCCGCGCGCGCACCATTATTGATTACATCATTTATATAAATCCTTGTTTCGCTGCTTCATATATTCAGTCATGCACAGTTAGGTTAGGCGATAAAATCAGCTGCACAACTGTTGACCCACCTTTTAATCGCTCACTACACAGCGTTGACACTCTTTGCTCTTCTGTGCAATACAAAATATTATTATTATTATTAAATTTAAAAGAGGGAGTCTCTCGCAATTCATAGTAGCGCGTTTGCTGAAGAATGTCTGGATCCCCTGAAAGAATAGACAATTCGATGCAACCGACGCGTTACAGATAACAATGTTAGAAAAGTGAAGAAACGCGCGAGTGTCTCGCGTATATTACACGCGAGGCGAGGGGAACAGGAGGGATATTACGTATGCCTGGGTCGTCGCTATGATTAAGCCGGGCCGTGAAGGCCGAGCGTAACGATTTTTCGGGCCGGGAAATCGCAGAAGCGCTTCGTCATGCTCGATCGACGACCGTCAGAGCGATTTCCTTCCGACGGACGCTCCGCGGAGTATGCAGATCGACTTTTTTCCCCGCGCGGCGGATATCGTCGACGGCGTAGAGAATTCGGCATAGAGGAGGAAGAGAATTATTCTGCGAGCGTTTCTCGATTACCATACGCGTAACCGGAGATTTTTACATTCATGTGCCGCCGTGTAACGAGCTTGCGAAATGCGCTCTCGCGCGATGCGCGCGTACGTTCTTTCGCGTTTGAAATATGAATATTACTTTCACGAGGGCGCCGCGCGTCCCCCGATAATGCGCCAACAATTCATACGGCAATTCGCGCTTCTCATTTTGTACGCATTTTAATCTAAAAGAGTATTTTGTAGAATTGTTTTATCGTGACCGGCGATCCCGATTTGCGCGCGGTATCCTCCCTCCCATCCGATTACACTCGCATCCCGCGTCCGCGCAATTTTTTTCCCGGCGACGGCGCAATTTAGCAGGTGATATTGTTACGTTTCATTTGTACGAAAATCATTAATTTTTCCACATTTTACGGCTTATTGATTCACAATTAAGCGAAAATATTTATCTGAATATGGAGATTGAAATGAAATGCGACGGAAAAAGTGGCCGGGTATCGGGGGCTCCGCACATAATTTATTAATTCACATCGGTATGGCCCGGGGATATCCGAAAGAACAGAATGCGCGCCATCGTTGATGTTTTTTCGCGTCAGTCCCTCGAACGAGTCGGTGTTATACGAGTAAAATCGAGTAAAAATATAATTTCGCCGCTGCCGCGGAGAAATGAGATTCCACGGTGGGTACTTTGATGAAGGCCGTCGGTCCGCGGAAAACGAGAAAAACAACGCGCATCAGATGTCGCGCGCAATTTTGTCGCGATCGCGACGTATCGAAACCGCGCAAACCGGCTCGGCGTTTTACCTTATAAAAGTTCCTCGTAGTCGTCTAAGAAGCGTTTTTACGGAACGCACGTTTCTGACGCGACTGCCGCTCGGAAAGTTCGCCGGAGGGAGAGAAACCGGAAAAGGAGAGTCGAGGCACTCACGGAACTGAGGCAAGAGGGCTGAGAGCAATCGCCAGATACTCTTACGCCGTGGAAAAGTTCGTCCTTTTGTCTCGGAGAGGCAGACGAGTTCTTCTGCGATTGCAACTTTTCTACCGGCCAGCTCGACAAAATGAGATACCGAGCGAACGTGTTTCCCGGAAGAGCCGAGAGATCGGGCATTGCTCATCCGCCGCCGCGATGAAGCCGGAATGTAATTCGAAATTCTTGTAATAAATTACGTTGTAATAAATTACGGGGGCAAGCGTGAGCTGAAGAAAAAGATCGATCTTACGTTAGACGGGTTAGAAGAAATACGAAGCGTCTGTATTGTGTCTTTAACTCATCAGGATAGACAATGAAGCATACTCGGTGTTGTAATATATATATTTTTTGAAATAACTCGATATAGATACAAATATTGTAAGGAAAATATAACTGGATGCAGATATAAATTTTAGGTGAATAATTAAATACAGATGCAGATGCTATGAGTGTGATCCGATTTACGCTTATAGCGTTTAAAGCGTCATTCTATTTTTCTTTGGTATATAATGAACAATAAAGATAGAATGACGCTTATCGTCGCTGTAAGCGTGAATCGAACCGCAACCTATGAGACTATATTTAAATATACTTTACATACTTTTCAGGGATGCATTGAATGAAAACAACAAAATTAAAAAAAATGTATGTTTCGCTACATTTTATAAATATAAGTTAGAGAATAAAAAATTATAAATATATTTGTTGCAAATTTAACAGCATTACAGGATAATATCTTAAACTATAATAAGATGCTTTTTAACCTTTTTTCATTTTACCCAGCAAGAACTTAATTACCATTTTACATATTATTATACTAGAATATATTTTACATATTATTATACTAGAATATAATCTCAGAATTCAAATAGATATTTGGCTGGTTAGTTGAAATTAAAAGGACATGTATATACAAATAAACCGAATAAACTTAATATCGTCCATAGTTATACCACATGAGCTGCTAAAGATTTAATAGGAATGAGCACTGCTATTATTCTCAAATTACGTAACATAATCTGAGAAAAAGATCTAAATTGGATACATCTATCTTTTACTAACGCACTATGGTTGCTTTCCAGCAAGAAATACACAGTCGTTGACCAGACATGCCCTCAGATAATATCTTAGATGATGTCTAGCCAATTAAACGACTTTGTCTCTTGCTGGAGAGCAACAATTATACATAAAGTCATCAAAATTGTATCTAAAATATTAAGTTTAGATGCAAATATAAGATAAAATGGAACTAGTTACAGGTAAAGATACACAAAAGTATTTAGATGCTGTAATTAAATACATGTAACTAGGGCTGCGGCCCGATTTACGCTTACAATATAATTCTAATTTTGTTATTCAATACATGCCGAAGAAAGATAGAATGATGTTTACAGCGCTGTAAGCGTAAATTGGACTGTAGCCTAGATATATTACAGCACTACTATATTTACTAAAGATAATTTTCTAAAGATAAACGCGCTTGTATTCCCGCGTTAAAAACATAAACTATACCCATTGTCGCGTTCGAAATTTTTATCTTCTTAGAAAAAATTAGAAGAACATAACGTTGACGTAAAGAATGACGCTATATCTATAATAGTAATCGTAGCATCGGAAAAAGACGCGAGAAGTAGCCGAGCTTTTTCATGCGGCTCTGTATTATTAATTTATGCAGCAAGCGGCGGCGGTCAATAGAGAGAGAGAGAGAGAGAGAGAGTGTGTACCGTGCGCGCGCGCGCGAGAAGAATTTTCTCAGGAGTCTTATTTATTATCCCCGCGGATCCGACGGCCCGGAGAGGAACAATCGCCGGCTAATTCCTTAGTCTTAATTACCGACGTAGGAACAATAAGATTTAGCGCGCTTTTGTTCCGAAGACGGAAAAATGAGGGATTGTCGCACGGGTCAGCGGCGGCGCTCGGTGCATTTGTGGGCAAACGGGCCGGGCATGGATGCATTCTCGCGAGCTGCTGTGATCATTGTTCCGTGTTACGCGAGCAAAAAGTCAGCGAGCAAGATTGCGGACACGAGGAATGCGCGTTTTACAATCGCGCCGGGTGCACGCGCGAGGGAGTTTTTATTTTGATCGAGCACGTCCTTTTTTCCCGTTTCTTCGGTGTGTATGTGTGTGTGTGTGTGTGTGTATAAGACGTATCGCATTCAGCGTACACCACCCTGATTGCACTCAATATTCCCCCTCGCGGTACCCATGCGTAACGCAAACACGCATTTGCATCTCGATTACGGATTTACGATATAATATGCCCCGTCTGCATGATTCAAAGAGACCCGTACAGGTCTGTAGACAGAAAAGAGAAAGAAGAAGAAGCAGCTCATTCTGCGCGGTCGGACAGTCGAACGCGGTTTTCGACCGGGGCAACCGGGGGAGCTCTCGCCGGCACGATCGCAACTTCCGGCTCGACTCATCAGCACGCGTCACCCCGTATTACGGATAACTACTCTTTCCGCTCGTTGCGAATCCCCATTGTGAAGGGAGCCCTTCGCGTAAGCGATACAGTAGTTGGTAGCCCCCGTGTGGACCCCCTCGTGGCCTCGTAGAAAAGACATCCCCCGTTCGCCCCGTTGCTGTCGTCCTCGTTACTCTCGTCTCTCTTTCACATCTTTTTCCTTTCTCTTTCTCTCTCTCTCTCTCTTTCTCTCTTTCCTCTCACGAATATCTCGTATTCTCACTTGGTATTCCCGGCGGTATATTTCTTGCCTCCGCTGATATATTTGCTGATGCGAGCAGAGAATGTACGATAGCTTAGACATCCCGGATTGAAATTGGTAGTGGTGGTGGTGGTGGTTGCGGAACAACGATCCCGATATCATCTCCTCGCTACTGGCACAACTGCAGTTTAAAGTGCGCGGGAGTATTCGTGCTTCCGACATTATCGAGCAATGTATTCCGAGGATTCGGTAGCACAGACGACGAAAGAGGCGGAAGAAGAAGGAGAAGAAGAAGAAGGCGGCGGGAAGGAGGAGGGAAAGAGTAACGGATGAGAAGGACGAGAGACCATGGACAAGGAGGAAGGGGGGGGGGGAGAGATCCATCCCGGTTCCGGATTAAACTTTAATTGATTCAAGTCCGTGGTCTGTAGCCAGCGAGGCGCGCAAAAGAGGAGGGAGACGCTGTCGCTCCCTTAGCGGGGATGCCTGGCCGTAAGGTACGGACCTCCTTTTCTTCCATTCAACGTCCTGCAGCAGGATGCGCCCATTATTCCCTTCCGCGGTAGGCCGATACGTTGGAACGTATCAGCGTGGACGAGAAGAATATAATAATCCTGCAAGGGTGGCGAAGACGAGAGGGTAAAGGCGGCTATGGCAGCAATTGTCGTTCGTCGTTCGGCGAACAAGGGCCAGTTACTTTTATTGACGTGAATTCTCGCTGAAAGCGACGTCGTTATATCAGCGACGCTCAATGTTTCAATCGCGGGCTCGTCGCGCGAACGCTTTGTGATTTGCATTTCGAGAACGAACCTTCCGACATTCTCATTTTTTCGCCGAGCGCTATTACGATTTAACCGTTACATGCCGGTACATGGAACGATATTTTTCGTTCGTGCGTCAAAGCTAACTGCGTGTTAAGTTTGGTTTGCTTTACGTTGACGTTACTTCGCTGTGTTAATTCCGTTGTTTTTCAGAAACGCGCCATTTTTATCGTTATAACACGTTTCTTCTTCACTGTCTTTTCCGTTTCTGTTTCTTTAAGGAAATTCAAAGATGAGTACATATGAATAAATATGAGATGATGTAATAAGTTTCTCTCAATTTCGATATCTGTCCCCTATATTTCTTTACGGTACCATCCAAAGCGTTTGATATTATCTCATCACGAAGGTAGCACACGGAGCGAACTAATGATGCAGGTGGACATCCTTCCTCGACTTCTACCCTCGCGTAGCGACTTGTATCCTTCCTACGGGCTTCACCAGACCCCGCCTATGAGATTTCCCACTCAGGAATCGTGAGTTTCACGAGCGCGGCACAATATGGGAACGGAGGGTCTGAAGAGGCAAGTAGACCACGGGAGAAAGAAACAGTGCGAGATGATGCCGCGAAGGAGGAGGAGAAGGAGAACGGGGGCAGGGACGCGAACAAGGGTCTGTGAGCTCTTTTATTTTGGTATAATTGGAAGGACCGCGCGGAAAACAAAGGGCAGGGCCAGTTCATGGCGGCCTTGCCTTCGGGGGTTGGTTGGCTGCTGCAGCCACGACGCAACATCAGAGACGGTCGCAGGAATCGCATTATGCGCGGCCCGCGAAATAAGTGAGAAAGAGCGGTGGACCCGGTTAACTTGATTCCACCCTTGCTACCTCCGGCCGACCTTCTGCCTTCCCGCGGTATGCTTCGTTCTTCTGTCATCCCGCTTCTCATTCCCTCTTAGCGCGTTTTCCTACGTTTTCCCGTCGTCCTCGTTCCGCTTGCTTCCGCGCGCGCGACGTCCCGAGAGAGAAGGGAAAACGATGAAGGGTCGGTCGGGCTAACCCGACGTGCGGCTAGGCAACGTCGACGTTGATTGGATTTTATAGCTAACAAGAAAATTATATTCGAGATTGGGTAGGTAATCGTGCGAGGCGCATCTCGTGGGTCGCGTTAGTGGGCGCGCCTCTCTCCCACCCACACCCTCCTCTCTCTCTCTCTCTTTTTTGTGTGGTCGCTTTAATGATCGGCTCGAAGGGGTGGTTTTGCCTTCGGCCGGGAAACGGTAAGAAAGAAGAGGCTGAATATGGCAGAAAATCTTATGGCTATACCGCTATAAAGGTCGATACATCGATTTAATAAATTTTCAAGCATGAAAAGGAGTTTTTCCCACTCTCAGCCAAAATCATTTCTCAAATATTCCCAGACTACTCGACATTACGTCTTTTCTCATGCACATCGCGTAATTCTCAAAAACCTAGTATTCCATGTTTAATTTGCAGATGTTCTTCCAACGACATAGGCAATCCTCAATTTACGTAGGTGGATAGTTCACAAAACTCTCTATGTATGTCAGATCTATCCTATACACATTGCACAACGTCTGAATAAAAACATGACAGTAGCCATATGCAATCACGTGACTATAGTTATTAGTAATAATATTCGTATTAGCTGCTTAGATCCGTAACGTTAAATTTTAAGCCAGGAATTTTCTACGCAAATACGAGCTTGCTTAAAGTGGAAAAAAATATTACCTTTCAAATAATATTTACTTGATTCAAGTAAAATGGTTACTCCAATATTTCTTGGTAAATATTTATTAGAAGTAGAAATATTATTGACTGTATCAACAATATAGTTTTTTTTCGTATACATTTACTTGTGTGTGTCGAAACAATTGCGATATGTATGAAATTTATAATATTGAAGATACCAGAATTGACATATTTTTACCAAATATTTACTAGATAGAAAAATCTAAAATCAAAACTATCAGTTTCTTTCAGTGGAAGTGAAGTATTACACAATTCTAGTAAATATTTTCTTAAATTTAGGGCCATTTCACACTTACATTAAATAGTTCATTTACAAATTAAGGTACTACTACGTTCGAGTAAGTATTTATTACAAATTATTCAAATATAATTAAATTGATAAAAATATTACTTGATTTATGAGGCTGAAATACAGGTAATCACGGTTTACTCGATTACCAGCAAATTTTTTTCTGCGGGCATATGTCAGATCTGCGTATGTCAAGGGTTGATTGTACACGTTAATAATGTATTCGTCCACTTTCCTCCTCTTTCTTCGATAATATACATAAGGCACGTCGCGATGTCTCGAGAGGACCTCGCCGAAAGGAGTCATCAAACGGATGCAGGGGATGCAGCAGTCTCAGTCGCGAAGGGAACGACCATAAAGCCACGCGACCGGAGACGCCCGGCAGGCGCGTCGCAGTGCCGGAGACGTTAGCTCTTCCGGCTTCCCAGGAATAACTAAGTTCCTCGGTGTGCGCTCTCTCCTCCCAATGGACGTCCTGTATACCGGAGCAGCGTCGCGGCGGTGCGCCCGGGTCACAGGCCATTAAGCCTCAGGTTCACCGCAATAAGGACCGCGTTCCGCTTCGTGCGACGGGTAACCGCTATTACCGAGCCAATGAGCCGCGTTCACCGATTCCGTTAGAATTTTCCCATTCCCGGATGTAGGAATTCGGTGCGCTCTTTAGCGGCACCTAACCGGCGACGATCTCCCCCCCCCCCCCCNAGGAAAATCGAAGATTGACGACCACAACGATTCTATATGGCTCTCATGTGTGCTCTCCGAGAATAATTTTTGTTTAATACGTCTTGTGCTTGTAAAATTCGTAACTTTATGAGACAATCGAGAGCCCGACAACCGACTGCAAGTATCCTCGAAAACCGTTAGCAGTTTTCAACTATCGAGTTTCCTCGGTGTAGTTTCAGCTGGATCACAATTTTTACGTTTTCTACACTGGAATGTTTCTGCCTTTCTTTGCGTAAAATTTTCAAAGTGGCACAAATCAATCCCCGTTATCCGGGATATTCAATTAATTCTCGCGTGTTATCGGGATATTTTTCGGGCAATTTTTCGGGAGAACGTTCGTCTCAAGTCAACGCGAACGATGCCTATCGCGTTAGTTTGTTTGCACTGCTTACAGCCGATGGAAATTTTTGCACGTTGCATAGTTGCTTGTTTTCGCGAAGCTGATATCGCGTTATCGATATCCGATACTCCCCCCTCCCCCCTCCCCCCGTATTAGAGGTTCCGCCTCGTGCACGCTGCACTACGGGATGTAACCCGCATTGAGCGCGAGTTACAATACGTATTAATCCAATTTAAATTCGTTTTGACGTAAATTGCCGTGTACTATTATCGCCCGAGTATGTTTGTAGCGTCGAATCGCGCACGCAAAGCGTATTTATTCGATCATGTCCGTTAAAGTGCGCATTAACGATCTTGAAATATCGTTAAAAAATTTCTCGACGCGATCAATTCTACGAGCGAGAACGCATCAAACCTACGATACACCCGATATCCGTGTAATCCATTAAAGCGTTTTCAGTTCGATCGTTCTGTGCATGAAGCGCGAAACTGGACTAGCGAGCTGCGTTAACGTAAGAGAGAGAAAGAGAGAGAGAGAGAGAGAGAGGGAGAGAGAAGCCTCGTGTCTCTTGCAGATGGAACATCACTAGTCACTTCGGTCACTAAGGTCACACGGACGCCTCCCCGCGACGATTGCGCGGGGAAGATTCCCAGTGAGGATCGTCGTCGCCTGTCGTCCTCTCGCAGTACAAAATGGTCCGCGTGTATACGGGGTTTCGGCGGGAGGGTTGCGCGGGAGGGAGGGGGAGGTGGTCTCGGGGTATATTACCAGCGTTACGGCGGTAGCGACCCGGCTGTCGCTATAATCTGTTTATAAAACAATTTGCGGAGCAAGTGATGCGTGAGACGCAATATATCTACAAACATTGTTAGCATCGGCTCGATGAGGATTGCCGAGGTAAGGGTGGAGGTGACTGCGGAGGAGGGAAACGTGCAAGTCGACGAGTAGTTGTCGGGCGGACCCTTCCATCTTTCTGTGAAGGACGATGGTCGCGCGCGGGGAGACGCGCTCGTCTCCTTCTGTGATTCATCGTGATCTAATAACCGCGAGGACGACGAAACACGTGCTCTCTCGCTCTCGGATGTGCGACGCCGGCGACGCGACGGCGCGTTTCCCCCTTCGTCGTGAACGATTATCGCGACGACGATGCGCTCGCGAACACTTGTCCCTCTCCTTCGGCCGCTCGTCCCGGTTACGTTTCGCAGGAAGAAGCGCCGGTGCCATCGTTGAATTTCCTCCGTTTTGCGAACATTGCGCGAGCCTTTCGTGGCGCTTGATATCAAATAACGTCGCGAACTCGCTTTGAATTGCTTCTGGAAAAGAAATGATATCCCTTTACCGTTTACCTCGCGCTCATTGGCCGGAGCTGGTTAGTTCGTTAGACGGCCAGTTTGTTAAAAGCCGACGGGGACGCGCATCGCGCCAGATTTTATCGCATTGCAGCGACCGAGAGCCGGATACATAGCGCCGGCGCCCTTCCACAATTGTTCCCTACGTTTTACACAGAAGCGGAATCGGATTTTTCGCAAGGCCACCAATGCTATTAATACGCAATAACGCAAATTGCATCGGTCTCGAAACCCGTCTGTATCGCGCGCGCGCGGAGAATGAAACCAAAAAAAAGCTATTAATTTCATCTCCGACGAACATTTTCGCGGGTATTTATTCCGAGAGAGCGCGCACGGAAAAAACGGGCACGACGAAACGAGAGAGAGGAGAGGGAGGACGACCGGGAGGAGGAGACCGGCGGCAGGAGACGACGATAGATACAAGCTATCGACATGCACACGCGGACATGTATGCGCGGCGTATTCGCGGAGAAGAATTCGAAGAGCTCGTTTTCTCGATCGTCTCCGCTGCCGCGCGCGTCCGCCGTTTTAATTAATCGGATCCGAGATTTCGTTATTACCACCGATTAGCTCACGTGCCAGTGCGCATATTTTTTCGAACGTGAAACGCGAGCGCGGACTAAAACATCGACGCCCCGATGGGCCCGGGTAGCCGATGACGGACAAAACGCACGTCACGGCGCCCCTTGCGCAACGCTGCACCAACCCGTGTCCCAACCCCTCGGCCGACCAACCCTTTCCCCCCCTTTCCCTCCTCCTCCGTCCGCCACCTCCTCCTCCTCCTCCTCCTGCCCCCTCTCGCGTGACTCCGAATAGCCGTCATCCTTTCGCGCGCGATGCAGCGCCGGTGCATCGGTGTCCTGTATGACGCTACACTTCACGCAACAGTAATTTCATCGTTATTTTTATAAATTGGGCGCCCGAGGTTAACGCTCCAGGTAGCTCGCTCGTCGGATTACAGCTTTTTGTAATATTAAAGTTCAACGGCGCTGGCCAGGGCGCGTCCGGCTGGCATCGTGCACATATTTTCACAATTGTCGTCTCGCCCGTTGACGTTGCTTGTGCAAACGACGCGCGGCGGCGAAACGACGCCGAGAGAGCGACGAAACGATCGCGATGATGCCTCCACCACCCCCTTGCCGCAGAGTCGAATGAGCGCGGATAGCGGGCGAACTACCCGCGGAACGATCCTCCGTCGCCGATCTCGGCCATACGAATTCCAATATTCGTGGACGCGTTCCGCGCTTTCGTCGCAGACGGCGGAGCGGTCGCTCTTCGTGCGGATCCACCTCTCGATGGGGTACGTCGTGAGAGTCGCGATGTTCCCGATGATCGGGGGGATTTTAGCGATTTCCCACAGCATTTCGCACGTAGCACGTTAGCGACGCTGATTTTTGCCTAACGAAAAATTCAAGTCGCAACGAAAACGACGGCAAGTTGCGATGCGACAGACGTCGGGCGATCTGAGAAGTGCGACATGTGATATATAATATATGATAGTGGATATGTAATGTGATATATGATATATGGTATAGTGGATTCTCTTATAATCGCTGTCCCTAACACAGCAAATTGAAATGTGTTATTTTAATTGAGATTTTTCTTACACATTTCTCGCCGTTTTAAATCACGCCATTTAACACGTTTGAATGTGTTAACTTATCATTTAATTTATGATTAAATTCTGTAAATGACGAGCCTAGAACAACAAGAACCATGTAAAAAGAGTTTTAATCAAATGTATCATCTTTAGACGTTCATGCGTGTAAAAATAACATATTTGAATTTATAATGAAGCTAGACGCTACGCAATGACTAGAATGATTAACTTTTAATCAATCAATTGCGGGGATATCGACTGCGGGGACCACTTTAAAGAACTGGGACACAAGCAAAAAAATCGGAAATTTTAATAAAAGATAAATAAATTAGATAAAGATACTTATGTAAGTAAAGTATTTACTTATAATCCTACTTTAACATCTTCTATAATCCAAAAGTCAAAAAATGCTGTTCGCGTCCGGGGAATGTTAGCGTAAGACGCTTTTACGTACACGGCAACCATCTTTCATCTGACGTCTATTGGCGGGTTTATGAATTTTAGTGCAATCTGTCATTATATTTTATACTATTTATTTTTCGTTAAGTAAAACATCGGGACAGACGGCGTCCCGTTCAGAGTTCTGTCGGGACGTTTCTAATAAGAGCCAAAAATCGGGATGTCCTGGAAAAATCGGGACGGTTAGTCACCTGAATCATCACGCGATACGGAGTGTCACGTTCGAGGAGGATCATCGACGGATATCGTTCGGTGTCGTTTGGCGATAATTTCGCGTCGGGCCGCGCGACACGCGCCCCGAGAAACGTTCTCTCGTTCGCGGCGTCTCAGGGAGGTAAGTAGGTTTTTATTAAAATGACGGACGCTCGCATCGCTAGGGGAGGGGGGGGGGAGGAGAAGAGCCAAAAAGGCCGGCGGGAGATGAAAGAGGGCGAGAAAGCTCGGCGTGGAGGTGACGAGAGAGGGGGCTCGGGGTTCTCGCAGGGGTGTCTAAAGTGGGTGGCTTGGTGACAGGGTGAACTAGGGTGGACGGGGGTGGTTGCTGGAGGCACGTGACCGCTCGTGTCGTGCAGCAGGAGGGCGACGCGTAAAAAGAACGAGCCGGTGTACGATGCATACGCACGCGTTCCCGCACACACGCATACGCACACATACGTACGCGACTCATCATCGAGGAACGATCGGCGGCTGCAGCGGCGCGAAAACGCATTATCGTTCGACGCGCGTGCAGTCCGCGCGTGCACGCACGCACGCACGCGTGCGAAGACGCCGGCGGCCGGTCCACCCTTGCCCGGCTGATCCGCGTCGCTCGTTCGGACTCCTCTCGTCCGGCAGCGATCGCCGTGTAATTCGATTCGATACCGAGACTTGAAGTTATGATTCCGTAGGAATAATATACGAGCAGGTCTCACTGTGATCGCAGTCAGCGCTCGTTGCCCCGTCACGTGCCGAGCCAACGTTCCAATTATGATGCGCGATTTGATACACTTTGTCCCGAAGCTGCTGACGACGATGACGAGTCAATCCGGTGAGATTTTCCGTGTCCCGTAGCTCGCGACAGAGATAGTTCAGCGTCGACGGGGCTACTCGACGAGTGCGTCAGCTTGATAGTCGCCTGAGTCTTTTCTCGAAGGAGGACATTGCGTCCATCGATCTCATGCATTAATCGTGGAAGAAACAAATAATCTTAATATTATTCAAACAAATAATACTAATGTTAACTGTATTAATATTCTCAAAATGGCGCTAAAACATCCGAGCTTAAGCTCTTACTGACGCGCAATAAGAGTTCTTTTTTGGTAAAACTAAAACAGAACCATTGAATGAACTGAATTGGTAAAGCGTTCCGCTCGGCAAGCAGGGAGATTCAAGTTTGACTGTTAGCGGAGACAGTATTTTTCGCAAGATTCATTATAATAAGGAATAAAATATATAATTATATTACGGAGACAAGTTAACGGGAAACGTTATTTTGGGAAAATATCGGTTTTAGCATAAAAGATGGATTCTCCGCGTACGATTGTCGATTGGAAGAAACAGACGTACGCAACTAAACAAGAATTTCCCCACAAATAATATTAATATTAATATTAACTATATTAATGCTATGCATATATATGCTACGAATATCAATAACTCAGAAGGCAAATCTAATGTTCAGAACGGCGCTAAAACATTTGTACTTAGGCTTTTACTGGCTCGCGATAAGTTACCTCCAAAAAATGCGTTTCATTAATGGGAATTTCACTTATGAGAAAAAGTTAAATAGACACAGATTTTTCCTGCGAATTCCGTACTGTCACTCGCACTTCCCTTATTCCATTTGAGCATTGGTTTCCGTTAGTACGCGGGCTAACGGTCGGTAATGCTTAAAAGCTCGACCTTCGCGATGAATTTATTCCTCTGGAGTTTGAGTTCGGCACGAAATCAAACGATCCTCATCGACCGATTGATGTTGCCGCGCCGCATCGTTCCTTCAACCGGAGTCTTTTAATAGATTCTATTAAAGGAGTCCCCCGGCTCCGGGTTTAATGGGACATTAGAGCTCGGTCGGGTCGCTGCGAGCGAAGTTGCCGTTGCCGCCGCGAAGTTGTTTCCCCGTATTACTCTTCTTCTGGATATTATAAACGCTGATAAGCGCGCCGACGCCCACGTGAAAGGAGGGTGGTTACGTGGCGTGGTTATTAAAATGCGACGAGGAGGAAAAAAAGCTTGATCGACGCGGCGGGCAACGAGGCGCGTGTCGAGCCGGGTGGCGGCCGATTCTCACCCCGTTGGAGCGCCACGAACCCCTAAACGGTTAAACGGCGTTACGCACGCCGCTTGCTCGCTCGCTTGTTCGTCCGTTCGCTCGCTCGCTCGTGGGACACCGTGCAAACTCATCGATCGCTCCGCGCTATGATTTGCATTCAGTAATGACCCGGCTTGTCGCCGCTACTCCTCACCCATCGCCGGTTACGACATTGAGAGTGGACCGATCGATGTCACGCGCCTCGACTTGCGCCCGGCGCGGATTAACTCGCGGAAGATCAACGCTGAACGAGAGAAGTTGAATTTATAGGTCGTCCGTTGACGGGTCTCGTCTCGTTGGATCTCGTCGTACGAGCACGAGCTTACACGTGCAGTTCCGGAGGGGGAAGGGGGTCAAGAGAGACAGAGGGAGAGAAAGACGCTCGTGCTTCGTTCGCGAGAAAACTGAAACATTAAAACAAGATAACCGGGCATTTTGTCGTGATAAATTCCGGCCAAGCTAGAAGAGGACGGTACACTGCGCGAGCACAAAGTCGAGCTTGATTAATGTGCAGCTGCCGCTTATTAAGAAGCTGTAATTTTATTTCGCGCTCGCGGCGCAGACCGTTTCAATTTTTATACGTAGCGGCAGTCTGAAACAATGAATGAATAGTATTCACAGCGGAGTCTCGTCTTATTAGCATTCCATAGGTTTCTAAAGGACGCTGTTCGCCCTGTTGCGACTTGCTTCGCGATTTATAAGAAGAAAAAAAGGAGAGGAGGGAGAGGAGAGGAGGAGAGCCGAGATGGACGAATGAAGAGCATCGCGGGAACAAAGAGAGGAAGAAAGACGAAGTGGACAGAGAGGCAGCGGGTCCGCGTAATATAATTCAGTAAGTTTATGACTGGCCGGAGGGGTGGGGGAACGACGGCGGTTTGCATATAACTGAGGGTAAGTTCGCCGCGGGGTAAAGAAGAAAGAGGAGGAGACGAGGGAAGAGGGCGGGAGAGAGACCGCGGAAGGAGACGGAGAAAGAGAGGAGAGCGGAGGGAGAGAGGGTCGGTTGGTTGGCCGTATTTCTTGTCTGGTGAGCTTTACGGTGCCGGGCTCTGCGTTATGACCGCCGAATGGATTATCATTTCTCTCTCTCTCTCTTCCTCCCTCTTCTTCTCTACTATCCTTTTTCTCGGTCCCTCCCTCTTTCTCTCTCTCTTTTTCTCCTGTCGTCCCTCTGTATCCTGCAAGAAAGCTCACCCCGGTGAGTCCTTTTCCCTGCAAAGACATGCAAAGTAGAACGGCGGAACTCGACGCGCGCGAGAGGAGAAGGGGAAGAGAGAGAGAGAGAGCGCTCGAGAAAATTCTCCTCTTTCCGAAGCTTCTTCCCGGGAACGTTGTTACCAACACGGTCCCGAGTCTTCCCGTCGAGTATACGAGAGACCGGGAGATAGGTGGGTAGTCGCGCGGAGGGTGGGCGGGAAGGGAAAAACGAGAAAAAAAGGAAGCGGCAGCGGGAGAAAAGGGAGCACCGATATACGACGGCGAAAGGGGTCAGGGGGCTGGTCTTCGGCGTATATGCCGCGGATATGTACACCGACGCGACAGGTACATCGACGTACGTTCGTACCTACACACACACACACACATACACGGTCGTAGACGTGGGATCCACGCGTATGCCCGCGCACACGTGCGCGTCGTACGTGAGGAGGTTCTACCACCCGCGCAACGGACGGAACCGGCGGGGTCTCCCGTCTTATGTTGCACAACATTGGCCGCCATCATTGGAGCAAGCCGGGTGGAATTAATTTGAATGTTTTTTGAGCGGCACGGCCCGGGGGCCTCCGTCTCGCAAGAAGCGCCGTCGACCATCCCCCGCCGCCGTCGCCGCCGCCTTTCTCAACCCCCGCGTCGCTTTCTGCTCCGCCGCGACCCGCCGCGGCACCCACGGCTCGTAAATATACACCGATATTGCGTCCGCGCTATCCAAGAATACCGCAATTTATCTTTTCCTGCGCCGATCCGCGGGAATCTCGTTTTATTAGCCGACGACGCGAGTGTCCCCGGTTGCGCGCACGATCGCCCGATGGAATTCCGGCTGATGGAGTCTCGTCGTACTCCCGGTTTTCTCCTTCGAGCGCCGCTACAGGGACAGGTTTGCGAGCAGTTTCTGAGACCGCGGGTTATTATCTTATCAAGTCACAGCTATCAATCAGCCTTATTCACTTGCTTCTCGCAAGTTTTTCACTTCTCTCTCGATAAGAGACCCGGTACAGAGTTCCGCTTAATTCTCAGTATCGTGACTATTATCTTTCTAGTAGTCTTCGTTGCTGAAGAGAGTTCGGAACTTACGACCGAAACCGTTTGGATTCATCGGCTTTTTAAGTCCGATAATTTTTCATTTCGCCACTATTCACCAGCGCCTGGCTCTTATTGGCCTCTTTCAAATAAGTTTCTTTTTTCATTGCCGCATTTACACAGGAAAAAAGCCGATTTACGTTAGCACGTAATTTACGATAATACGTTCGCCGCAGCGGAAGATTTTCCTACTGCGGCAATGAAAATTGCTCACACTGCTAAAGTTTCAGATGTCCGTATAACTAATTGAGCCGCTGCGGCTAATCTTTTCTTCTTCCGTGTATGCAAGGGCTCACAGTTAGGGCTAGGTGCGCGAATCATATCAGATAATATTAGGTCTAACACAGGTCGCGCGTGGAACGAGGGAAGCGGACGCATCTAGCGCAGCCGCTAAAATAGCAATGGATAATGGAAGTGCGATGGAAACGTGGTATATCTAAGCTCTTATACATCATCCGACGGAATCTGATTACGGCATTCATTGCGTTAGGAGGATTCGACTATCGACGCTTCTATTATCGAATCGTGCAGCGAAAGATCGAAAGTTAATATCTTCAGCACCGTGTGCACCGTGTTCAGATATACGACGTTATTAGGAGTAAATAAATGCGTACCGTTTTCGCAACGGCAATAGTGGTAGCTGCGAATTAAATGATCGAACATTATAGTTCATTTTGGCGCCAAAACATACCCATCAACTATAAAAATGGCCGGGAGAATCACTTTTCGATTAAGTTTACTATATCAGTGTCAGTGATAATAATTTCATATGCATATTGCTGCTACTATCAAATGTGTTTAAAAACTAACTGTAATTTTCCTTCAGTACGATGACAAAATGTAACAGTTCAATGCCACGTGAAATGATATCGTCGAAAAGAGAGACTCGTCAAATTCGCGATTTGTGGAAAGGCGGAAGGGGGAGGAAGGCTCCTCCTCGGAGACGCGATCAAGACGTTAACGGCGCGATAATAAAGGAACCATATCGAATGGTAGCGCGACACTCGATCGACCGTTCACCTCGAGCGAACGCCGCACTATTCGCGAATTTATCTCACCCCCCTTCTCTCTCTCTCTCTCCTTCCCTCCCACTCTCTCGCGGCCTCTCGTTCCGACGCGCGCTCTCGTGGTTTCGCGCGCGACCACCACCGGCGTCGCACCCCAGGGTGAGCACACACGGCTATACGGGTTTATGTACCAGAAGTGATGGGTACATTTGTTCGTTATTTCGTCGTGTTTTTGTTTTTACCGGGACTTTATTTACGACCGGATAGCGGAGCCACAAATATGCGACGAGATCGGCTGACGCGTTTTGTTCCGCTGGTGCACGTATGTACGTTTGCACCTACGGTTCGTCCGTCCGTCTGTCCATCCCTCCGTCCGTCCATTCGTACGTTCGTTCGTTCGTTCGTTCGTTCGTTCGTTCAGTAGCATCATTTCGCGGCGCTTTTATATCCGCTATAATTTGCGGGGTGGCGGCGGCGGTATCGTCATCCGCCGTGCTACCATTTTACCGCGTGTCGCGTCACGCGAACCGCGAGTAATGATAATGAACTTCAGCCCCGGCGGCTGATGGCTGATCTATATGCGCCGCTCGTCATTTTTTGCACCCCCGGCGCTCTGTTTTTTTTTTATCGCTATTTTCGGCCGTGGCAAAAAGAAGGAGTCGGCATCGTCGCGACGGGGCTCGTCCCCCGTTTGTAATCAATTTTCAATTTGGCCTGTGTTGTTACTCGAGACGATTATTAAATCGCGGCGGTCGCGTTGAACGCTTATTAGGAACTTTTGATATCGGCTCCGCCGAAATTGTGACCGCTCTTCGGCTAATCTCATACGCTGACCGTCGGTGCGGCGTGGATTATTAAAAAAGAAACAGCCGAATCTTCACTCGCGAGAGTGTGCGATCGCGCGAGATAACAACGCGAGAAGAAGCGCGCGCGATTCCTGCGAGAAATTCATTATCGGATCTGTCGTGAATTTGAAAAACCGAGCCGCCTTTCCCGCGGCATGTCTGCCACCCTCACGCACGAGCGCGCACGAAAGAACGCCAATTTTTTGCTCTCGAAACTTTCAGGAACGCAGTCGTCGCGTGGCGAGGGCGCCGGGGCGGTTTCGCATAATAAATCTAGGAGATATTTGTTAGGGTGGGTAGGAAGCATTTGTCTATGTTAAGGGGGTAGAAAGGGCGCCGACAACACGGGCGCCTCCATCT
The DNA here is from genome assembly GCF_001313825.1 of Dinoponera quadriceps. NCBI lineage: Eukaryota > Metazoa > Arthropoda > Insecta > Hymenoptera > Formicidae > Dinoponera > Dinoponera quadriceps. The sequence goes on from NW_014556585.1 coordinate 237,733, forward strand.
ATCAGCGACTCCAGCAAACACATCAATCCACGACTCACGCCACGATGGACAATTTTAAGGGTGAGATAAAAATAAATGTCGATCGGCCAAACCAATCGCCTCTCCAAAATGCCGGCGATTTTTCAAACGATCCCAGCCGATCTACGGAAATGCTGGCAAATATTGATCTATTATTACTCTCGTTGTTATTCGACAAAGAGAAACGATAATCGGCGTCAGCCGTATGCGTAGCGGCGCAATAAATTTCGCGGTAATATATTCGCGACACTCGCCGACACACGCTTCTATCTCACGTCTACGTTACATCGGCGAAACGATTAATGTTACACTTATTAAAGAGAGTTAATTCTCTTTTGCCGCTCGATAGCGCGGATAGAAGAAAAATGAAATCGCCATTCAAGAACGGTTAACGCGTTTGCGCTTCTCTACCGCTCAATGAGAAACCGGCGATAACAATCAGTTGTGTCGGAAATGGAGACGAGCTCTCCCGGCATCGAGATACGATTGGGGATATACTAATAATACCATTTGTAACGTATCAAGAGTTAGAGCCCGGTCGCAGGCTGCTGGTCGTTTTGACCGCGAAACCGTGGACAATAGGCAATTTCGCATTTCAGGGGACGGTATAGGTAGTCACTATGATCAGCATGTAATTAGGCGGCGGTACGTGGGTAGACACGTGCGGACAATTCATCAGGGGGCTTTTCCCCTCAGCGCTGTTCGATCTACACCGCGCCATTTACGGGTGTTACAAGCACGCGGCGCGCGTTTTGCGTAAGTTACCTAATATTAATGCTGCGATTTCGCAACGCGTTAGTCACGCCCCGCTGCGCCCGTGAGTATCGAGAAAAGTGCAGCTGTACAAAGGAAGAAAACGCGTCCTTAATACGCAATTGTAGAAATACGGCTGGAAATAATGCACGCAAAACGCGACGACGAACTGTGTTATTCGCCGTGAAGGCACCGTTTCGCGGAAACAATTAGTATCGATTTAGGATTCGTATTCTGATATACAGGGTGTTCCACAATTCCTGCATGAGAGATGTACAAGAAGATTCTTCGTATCGGAGAAAGTCGCTTTTCCTTTAGCGAAAATGTCGGGGAAGATTATTATTTATAATGACTTTTCGATTTTCAACATAACGCATCTTTGAAGCTAAACTTCAGATTGAAATTTTGTTGAAGTCTACTTGAAATTGGCCGAAGAAGAGAATTTTGCTATCCGTTTGTTCGCCTGAAGTTTGCGGGAAACCCCATTTTTCAATCGCTCGTAAAGGAAAATACTACTTCTTTTGGTATAAAAAATCTCCCTGTATACTCCGAATGCGATAATTTTGTGACACTCTATGTAGACAAGAATATATAATCTAATGTGAAAATAAAACTTGTCCTTACATAAAAAAATTTTATACAGTCCCATTAAAAACATTATATTCGTGTTATTCAAGAGAACAATTTTTACGAATTGAGAAGGAAAAAATATTGAGTAGAAAGAATACGATATTTTCAAGCTGATACAATTCTTGGACTGAAGATTTCTTTCTTCTTATCCCATATTTCTTCCACTCGATTCATGAAAATTGTTCTCTTGAATAACACCAATATATTTTTAGCTTTCAGAACTATATAGAATTTCTTTATGTAAGAACTTTTTTTTATCTTCGTATAAGATTATACGTTCTTGCTTATATATGAGAATATGAGTCTGAAATCGAACGAACTTTTTTTCTGTGTTGACGCGTGTATTTTTGCCGCGTCCGCTGTCGTCATTGCCTTTCATTATTCTTTCACCGACTCCACCGCGTCGGATATAACTCTTATCTCGCGCGGATTTCTCTCATAAAAGTGTAGCTGCTCGTGGGAATTCTCTAAGGACGAATTAGCCGCGCAAATCGAGAACTGTTCGTACCGCGTGTCCGCCGGGCGGGCACTCGACATAATTAAAATCCGTTTCTCCGTGACCGCGAGCTCGCCAGGATTTTGCGAGACGAGATCGTTGTCTCCGTGCTATTTCTTTCTTTTCTCCGCAACGACTTCCTAAACTAGGCCATTCCATCTGTGATAAGCGGCAGGTGGGCACTCGCATGCTCCCAAGATACGTAGGTGTGCTGCATATAGGTAGTCATGTCCTCTCCCTCTCTCTCGCTTGTCCGCAGTAGCGACGGGTTGCTATAGAGACGCGTAGCATAAGGGATACAATGGCGGCGAAAAAGAAAGCGAGGAGCGCAGGGAACAGTGGGAAACTGCCGACTTATTGCGAAGACGATAAAGACCGTTGTCTTTCCGTGGACGCAAGCGTGACGTAATTCGAAAGCGATCGCGCTGCGCCGCCGCGAGAAGAAGAAGGTACTTTTTTATTTTTACGAGAAGTGTAAGCGAAACGTTCCGGCGTCACCGTTCAATGTAAATTAATCCGTGAACGGATCAAACGCGGTATTATTATTAGTGCTGGCCTTTCGATCACGAGCAGAGCAGCCCGCGAGGACAAAAGAGCGCGTGGCTGCGCGTAACTCGAGCGACCCTACATCTACCTTGCCTCGTTCTTCCGAAGGCAAGCTCCCGACAATCCCTTCGAAATGGCTCACTCACGCAGAGACACCCGCCGTCGCCACTTATCGATGGCCTCGTTACGACGACGGCGATGTAACGGCTCTGCTGGCAACAAGTCATCAGACAAACTCATCACGGAGCCGAGGCTCTTTCAAGCCCTCCTCTCTCGTTACTTTCTCTACTTTCTCGCCAGCATCGCTCTCGACTCCGTCGGCCGGCCCTTCTCTCCGTTCACATCGCTGCCTCTTCTGCGCGCGGCACAACCCTTTCGCACCCGGGAGATAATAAAATGTCACGAGTACTCGCGGAATGCCATCAGCTAACTCGCCCTCGAGAGAGATCAGCTCACGACCTACCGGACGTCGCGTGTCATCTTCTTCGAAGAAGTTGGAAGTGCGCAACCGAGGCGGGTAATTCGCGACGAGAATAAACTCTGAGGTAGCTCGCAAACAATTATCTATAATAGACAAAGGTGTGACTGAAGCAGAAGGGTACCTAAATATACGATGCGTTACGTAACGGAAAGCCGTGTAATCATTTCTTGCCACGGTTATGAAGTACATCCATCGCGATTACGAGGGCGAGAAGTATGGCAGAACGCGATGGAAATTTAGTAAAATTGCGAGAACTCGCGGATAGCGCTTTTCGGCGCGCAGTTCCGCTTCAGATTTAACGGCTTATGCGAAGGGAGAGACTTTTTTTCCGTATCGACAGGCGTCTCGCAAACCGATCGTAGACACTGCGCCGTTAAATAATGGTGTCTTAGTGCCGCGTCAATCCAAAGTTGCCGTCGTCTAAGAAGATTTTGAAGCTGCGTGCTTCCCACAGGGCTTTTCCCGAGCGACTACCACTCGCTTCCCTTCCCGCCCGACGGCGGCCCGCCCCGGAGGAAAACGAAAATAACTCAATTAAAGAATTTCCATGAATTTAGCGGGTAGCAGCGGATACATATTTATGATCCGATCGTGTTCCCGTGCGGGGAAATTTGAATCGAGCGCGCGCTCGCTTCCCAGCTTTATCCCGCGAAGTAACCGCCGACTTTTATTGGCACGCGACGACGACAACGACGACGGCGACAGAACTTGGCGAATCTCCGTGGGATTTTTTACGGTAATCGAATTACCCGATAAACCGGAGGTTTGAAGAGAATATTGCGCGACGGAATGGATTCGTAGCGGGTACGGGTTTCCGCGCGGCTGCCGTTTTCGAAAGTTCGCGGCCAAAGGATTGCGCTTGAAACTGCGGAAGCGGTATCGATTCGATTATTCGACGGCGCACTTTTGAGACGGCAGTTTAACAATATCGCGGTAAAGATAGCATCGCGATAAAAGCGGCTCGCTCGGGAAAGGTTGGCGTTCCCCCGCCCGGGGAGAGAAACGGAGAAAGAAAAAAGGAAAAGAAGAAGGAAGAAGAAAATAGGACGACGACGTTTAGAGGGATAGCCGGGGGAGCTGCTTCGAGGTCCTCGCGACTCGCAGTTTGCCGACGTTATGTAATAAGGAGGACCTCGTGCGTCTCTCAACGGTCAGAGGTACGAACATGCAATTAATTACTCTGCTCTGCATGCCATCGCAAGAAAGAAAAAAAATACGAGCGGCGCCTTAGAGAGACATTGCGAGAGCGGCGAAATTACGAGAGGGACGCCGCGGCGTTTACCGTCCTCCTCCTTCTCCACCTCTTCCCTTAAAGGGTTCCATCCCTCGCCGTATACTCGCTTCTTTCTCCGCCTTCTTTGCAGCGGGTTAGAGTCGGAACGGATATGAAGTGCCCCGACGGTGCGCGAACAGAAAGAGAAAAGAAGGAGCCGAGGGTGAAAGGATGAAAAAAGGAAGAGAGCGAGTGCGCGAGCGCACGCGAGCTACGAAGATTCTGAGGCAAGAGGGAAGCGAATAAAGGAACGGGAACGAGGACACGAGGAGAGGAGATTCTCTCCACGAGGGGTGGCGACGGTTGGATTTCATTTCGTCTTGTCGCTTTGATGTCCCTGATGCGTGCCGCTGGCCCGCTTCTGCCTTTTTAACAAACTCATCTCCTCGGCGACCCTTAATCTCCGCCCTTCGGTCTGTTCTGGTACCCATCTTTATTTCTCTGCCCCTCTACCGCGCTCGTCTATTTAACCACGCGCAGACGAGAGCGTGTGTATGTGTGAATATACGTGTGTGCGCGTGTGTGTGTATGGTGTGTATGTGTCGTCGGAGATCGACGCTTCTCTACGAGAACTGTCACCGAATGTCTGAACATGGCGGCAGTTACACGCCATTCCTATAGCCGCGAGTCACGATAAAGGTCACTATCTTTCGCGTGATTCGCCTCCAACCCCCAGCACTTACTCCCTATTCGCGAGATTATTCCTCTCGCGGGCGATACGACGCGCTGGCCATAGAGCGGATGAAACTTTCGGCCGATTTCCCTGTTCCCCCAGTAGGTAGGTCAACCTAATTTCTGGTTATTCCGCGTGGAAGACGTTTCCGCGCTGAAACTGGCATGCGGAAGGTGCCATCGGCGCAACACACGTAACGCTCCAGCGAGATATTCGAGGATTGCCGGATCACACGACGCGGAGACGCGCCCTCGCGAGAAAAACGTGTTGTCGCACAGCGGCGAATTTCAATCCTGGCTAAAACCCGAAAGGTGAAAGTGGATTTTGAGAGTTGAAATGCATGCCAATCTCAAATTGAATAAACAGAGAAGGCGAGGGAATAATTTTAATCTCCTTGAAGTGGCAGATTAACTTGCCGATAAGGCCTTCTACATTGTCATTCTAGCGTTCGCGTCAGGATCTTTAGCGTCATCAATATGGATTCAGCTGCTGGAGCTTCGTAGAATATATCCGATACAAATAAATATTACAAATAATTGTAAGATAATGTTTTAAATACCAGTAGATAAGAGCTGCTGTATATAATAGATTATTGACATATTTTATTAACTTAGGTAAAAAGCATCGAATTCAGCGGAACTCAGTCAAGTTTTCGCTATGGTATTGCAGCTTTGTCTAATATTAGATGTCTAATATTAGATGTCTAATCTATCGTATAGTATGTCTAAAATCATATTCTGCTAATATTTGTAAATGTAAAGAGCATTTAACCTTTTCGACACGAAGAGTGACCATAGTTACTGTCTATATAAGGCTCGCTTTTTCAATCGTTAATAATTGTTAGTAATAATACATATTGTTAAAAAATAAACATTATTTTTAATTGAAACGTGTTTGTGTATGAATTTTTAAAATCTTAACTGAAACAAAAATGTAGAATTAAAATATCGAGAAATAGGGTAACTCCGGTAATTACGCCGCGCGGGTATTTACGCTGTGGAAGTCAGAAAAGTAGAAAGAATGGGAGTAATTTACCCGCAACTACTCTGTTATGTGTCTTTATGTCATTGGTATTGTATGTGTTATGATTTCCGTTTATTATTGTTAATAATAACGAAACTCTCGTGAATTGAATTGATTTCTCAATGTAGTAAGCAGCACAATTATATATTACATATTACTGTAGGGAATGCAAAAGGTTTAATGATTATTTTGCGATACATAAACTATAGAAGGATATTAAAGAATGGGATACAGCAAAATACACAAGTGCTTAGCTCTTGTATCTCTTGTTTAACTTCATGTCTTGTATATCCCATCTGTTTGAGATATATGGCATTTTTAGCGTGCGGGATTTATCCCGCAGTACAGACGCTTTGTAAGGAAGCATTTCGGATTTGGTTTATACAGTAAATATTGCAAATGTTGTTACATTAACGTCTGTAAGACAGAATTTTTATTTGTGTTAAACATTTATAACTCACTTTTACTATTACTGTTCGTATATTTGTTTCTCATTCTTATATCCTAATCAACTTTCTACAAACATTTTATAAATTACTGTATCATTTTATCTCTTATTTATAATTTACTGTTAATATTATTTGTAAATTTGTTATAAGCCGTATATCCCACTCATATGAGATATTTAACAAAAATACGAGTTTCCAAAGATTTTTCTATTAAATATAAAACATAAATATTTCATATTTCCGACTTTTTTTTTATAGCAGTAGACAATATACAATTTTATTTGTATAGTTCATTTATCTTAAACGTAAAAAATAATACTTGATAAATTAAGTTTTCCTTAGGCGGCGTAAAACCAGGGATACCCTCATAATTTATTCGGCGACAGATATCATACGTAGAGACCGATCGCAGAGGATGAAATAAATTGGAAGGTAAAATCCTTTCTATTATCTGTAAATACTCTTTTTCGCCACTTTCTCACACTCGACTCCGCGAGGTTTTCGCTGGGATTCCGTGTGCGTCGCGAGAAAAACGCAAACGTTTTCTCGCTCGTCGTCAGCCTGTGGTCGTACCACGAAGCGAACTCTCAAAATCAGTCAAACACCACTGTGGTCACGAGGGAACGCATTTACAAGATTGCCGGGCACGTAATTACCGATCTGTCGCAGGTCGCCCTTCCTCCGGGCGACTCGGTGTCACTCGTTCAAAAGACCGTCATTACCAGACTTTATTATTTCATAATGATCAACGCGGCCCCTCTCTCCGGCCGGAGCATCGTTCGCGGAAAGGGGTCGCGTCCCGAGCCCATGAAAATTAAGTGGTTCCCCTTGCTAGGGAACCCCCCGCGTCCCGATAATCGCCGTAGTTCGTCGCGGCTCGTCGACGTCCATTACGGACGACGAGGGACGGAGCGCCTCGGTACAGCGCGATTATGCCGCGGAACGACACCGCCCGTGGACATAAGTCACATCGCGGGAGGAGGGGAGGTGCTGTAAAAAAAGGGGTGAACGGAGAGAGAGCGAGGGAGCGCGCACGTGGGTGGGAAATGCGAGATCGCGCTAACGGGCTGTAAGAACGGTGGCGGAGAGGAAGGGTCTCCGGTCGTGTGGGAGCGGCCGCGTGTGGCTATCGCGTCGTTATTAGCATTGAGGTGAGACCGTTTTCTAGGAGCATCGATACGAGCGCACAGGGGTGGCTCGGGCGGCAGGGGGTTGGCGTGGGCGAGCCGAGAGTGGTCGTGCGGGCGAAAAAGGGAGGTTTCAGTTTAGCGTGGCTGAGATGCGTGGCCGCTTCCACACGCAACGGGGGGCCTTGTTAGGGCGAGGAGAACGATGGCACGCACCGCGCTCCCCAGGGTCTTTTTCTCGTCCTTCTCCGGACAATGGTTATAGCCGCACGGTCGTTACCACGTTACAACCATCCTCTGATTCGATGTTTCGCAACGCTCGCGCCGACCGCGACGGAAATGGACGTCCTATACGTTCTCCCTCGGCGAGCGATTATCCTTACATATCTGGAGACGCCGTTTCAACCCCGGCGAGTTAAGGAAATTACCTCTCCGTACCGTGCGGCCGGAAATATCCTTGATAAAAAGCAACGTTCCGTCGAGGAAAATGCGCGACCGGATTTTCAGGTTCTCGACGACGCGATCGATCGTCGTGGATCATCTTCGACGAGGCGCGAGGGTCGCGGCGCGGCTGGTGAAAATTCAAAGCGCTGGCTAACTTCGTGCCCTCCCGCAAATCTCCTCCGCGCTCCTTCCGTGTATTCGCGCTCGTAATCGCGGGATAACGTCTGTTTTACAACGTTAAATTCGAGTCCGCGCGTGGAATAGCAATCCGGCCGCGGCAGCAGGCGTCTGCATGCTCCCTAAATCAAAAAATCCAATCCCCTCGAAAACACTGGTCCGACAATACTGGCGAGCAGGCGGGTATCCGGTGTTTCGCGGAGCTCCCGTGGACCGGCATCAATCCGGGTTATACGTGCTCGTAACGTGTCTACCTACCGTTCGGCCGCGCATACACCTACATACACTCGATAACCCAAATAACGAGTTTTCAGGAAACAGAGGGCAAACAGAGAATCGCATTACTCTACGATAGTAAAACCGTGCGACGTTGGTGATGATATAAGGACGTACTACTTGAGATATCCGACTCGCATTCACATACATACGACAATTGCGCCACGCTCGTTTTTTCCGCAGATTTCGTTATCGAATCGCGAATAAATGACGACGATAACGCGTAAGACGACCCGTGGAGTCCAGCCGAAGAGCCGAGGAACGCAGGAGAGATCGTTACCAACTTGTATGACTTCCTTTCGAGACAGAGGAGATAGAAAATGGAAGCAATGTTCCGGAAGCCACCTTAAAACGAGCACCCGGAGGGCTTATCAACGCTTTCCTCCGACGTAGTTCTCGTTTCGCTGTAACATTTATCCTCGGCTGGATCTCCCAATCCCGCGTAGCACCTACACGTGCGTACACGTGCGCGAAAGCACACCGTGTTAGCCGTAAACTCGTACCGTATCCTGCCGAGTTTCGCAGGAACGAGAGATATCGGCACCTGGTCCACCCGACCGTCTCTCTCGCCCCACTCCCCCTCGCTCTATTTCTCTTCACGGGGCACGGAGAGATCCATCGGAGAGGATCGGCGTCGGAGAGGATTGCGCGCGAGGAAACGGCGGCAGTGGATTCGGTCGGTACGTAGGCAGGCAGGCAGGAGCACAGTAGCGTTCGTGGACGGCCGGGCTCTGCCAGTTAGGCCGTTTGGCTGCCTTGCTGCCTGACTGGCGGGATGGCTGGCTATCGAGCGACGCCGATGCAATTCCAATTCCTGGCTGTCAGCGGCAGAGCTGCGGGAGACGCGTCCATTCGTGATCAGCCTCCCGTGAAATCCCGTGCCTCCCCCGCCTCCCCCTTGGCTCACCCCGAAACGAAACCCGGTCTCTCGCTCTGTCTCTCTCTCCTCGTCTCTCATTCCCTCCTTCTCTCTCCCGCCGCCGTTCACCCCCGTCCTTCTCTCTCTGCTTCCAACCCCGTGCCTTCCTCTCGCTCGGATCCCCGTCAACCGCCTCCAACCTCCCGCCATCCGCGTTTCCCGTCGAACATCGAGCCCCTTTCGCTCTCCTCCCGCTCACCACCCCTCGTCCCCTCGCCATTTCTACTGTGTTAATGCGTCAAATGCGTAGCCCGACTCGCGCGCGACTTCGAACCCTCGAAGACCTCCCGGTAGATATCAGCGACGAACTTTGCTCTTCCAAATTCGGCCGTAAGGGTGGTCGAATTCGTGACGAGTTCGATATTTCTCAATGTGTTCACCGAAGATGCGCGCCTTTCGTCGCGTGATTCGAGGGTGATCACGCGAGCTCTCGTCGCTCTTATAATCGACTTTCGGTCGAGACGATCATATATCCCGCACAGAGAAGCGGCGCAGAGTCTGGACTTTCGACTGTGTTCCGTATCATTTTACGAAAGTATGCCGCTCACACACACACACAGACGACAAAAGTTGGAGCGACGGCGAAACGGCGGAAAATTTATCAGCGCGCGTTGGAATTTATCGTCGCGCAACGGTGCCCCGTATAAACCGGCCGAGAGAGATCGGCGGATCGACAGATAGGATCCACCGGAGGAAAGATAAATGTCGCCGTACATATGCCGCGTTTTATCGCGGTAGATGCGCCTTTTTCTTCGACGTCAGTGCATTGTACCTACTACGGTACGTGCTACGCGACGGGTATACCTCGCTGTTGGATTCTTCTTCGCAGGAGCGCGCGGGGGTTCGGTCTACGAGGAAAAGTAAGACAAGAAATACACGGCGAGACGGCCGAGAGAGAGAGAGAGAGAGAGAGAGAGAGAGAGGCGGTAGCGGGAGGAAACCGCGCTGGAAGATGGGTGGAAGATGGAGAAAGAGAGAAGCCCCTAACACACAACACAATCCGGCGGCTTCGTCTGCTTCGATGGATTTTAAAAGATCCCCGAGATTATTACTTTTTCCTTTTCTTTCATTTTCATTCTTCTATTATTATTTCAGAGGAGCGAGGAGCGGATGGATGCGCGCCCGCGCGAGTGTGCGTTCACCACGTGTGCGCCCGGATTGTTATGTGTGTGTGTATATCTGTACGCGTGTACGTGCCTCTGTACGTGTTCGCTCGTTCCAGGTTGAGCTAGGCCGGGCTTGGGTTGGGTTGGATGCGTGGAAACCATGGACGACTTTGGGTAGGCTCGTTGGTTTCCCGCCGCGACTATCGGCGCGTATTGAAGCTCATCGTCACGGAAGTAACGTCGGGACAACGGCAGCGGCCTGAACGGGAGTGACGACAGAGACGGCGAGTGCCGAGCGACAAAAAGAGAGCGGGACAGAATGATAACGGGAGACAAAGATAGAGGGTTGGAGGAAGGGGGGCGGGGGAGAGAGAGACGGTTCTAAAACGAGAGAGACCGCACCAGATGTTGCCACTCTCCCCCAATCTCTCTCTCTCTCTTCCTTCCTGTCATCGACGTTCCTCGCTCGCGTGTCTTTACTTCTGTTTTACGTCGATGCTCCTCGGTTTTTCCCGTCTTCGCGTCGACGCACCGTCGTCGCACGCCGAAGGAATCGCGACGATACTTGCGAAAGTTGACTTTGATGGGCTCAATAGACCGGAACGTTTCGCGCTCGTGGCGGCTCCTCCGGTACTTGAGGACGTTCATGAGTCGGGTTTACGAGTCTTAGGAATTAATTAGCGGTTGATGAGCGGCGAACACGGTTCGGTCGGGCGAGCGTGAAACTTTCGGAAATTATCGGATCCGGTTTGAAATCTCACGCACGGGGCAAGAAATATTGAGTGCTCGGTGCTGGGAACGCGCCATCCTCTTTATCGAGAAGGTGGTATTATAAGTATAATAAACGGAAGAGAGGGTATCTCTTTCTCTCTCTCTTCTTGCGTTATAACGCGAAAGGGCGCCGCTCGATGAACCCTACCCAATCTCACGCGCGTCGCGATCTGCGCGGCTACAATACGGGGCCGCAGACCACAAAAGCAAAAGCCGAATGCTATTATTAACTCCGACCGATTTCCTACAATGGTGGATTTAGTAAGGGTTGTCCCATTACGTACAGTTCATCACACCGCTCTAAGGTGCAGGTAAGGCACAGGTGTGGATGTATCGGGGAAAGTTAAATCCGGCGGTGAGGTAAGAAGGGAACGGTTCATTCTGTAACAATCGAGAAAGAAAAAGAGAGATAGATAGAGAGAGAGAGAGGGAGAGAGAGAGAGAGAGGGACACCTTTGTTAACTAACACGTAAATAGTAAGTAGGTGGATCAATACTATCAACATGCGGCGAGCGTCTTTTATTATCGTCACATAGCATCATGGTATTTACCCCCGCGCTGCTGCGACATAGTTAAAATTGCTGCTCTATATTTAACGGATCCGCATCAATGTAGAGCGGCGTCATAATCGCTGCTTTCGCTACTAATAGTTATATGAATGAGTCGCTGATCGCGACCGGAAGCACGCGTTGGTGCTTGAAAGAAAAAAAGAGAATGGCACACGCGTACAGTGTGCTTTATATAAAGCATTGTTGCATCGGCTTACGCAACTTGAGCATGATCGACACGATTCTCCCTGGTGGTCTTATTTGCCCGCCGGCCGCCACCAGCGACTAATTTAAGAGACGTTTTTACGCGACGGTAATACGCGCGTCGAACTGCGAGCTGCGCGCTGCTCTGGATTTAGACAGATCATTCGCGACCCCTCGATATTTGTAACTCCCGCGGCATCACCCGATATAATGTAAACGTCGAACTTTCCGCCGAGCTAATTCGCCCAAGTCGATCGGAAATAAATTCACAATGGCGCTGTTGAGTCTGGGCAGCGTTTCGTAACGCGTTCCGTAACGATGCCGCGCGATACGACCGAAATAAACTCTGAAAAGCCACAGTTTATATATCCGCGCACGCGGCCGGCCTTTCCATAAAGCCGGTGGGGATCTCTCTCTCTCTCTCTCGTTCTCCGATCACTCGTATTCCGTGAGGTCCGCCGAACGTTACCACAGGTACTGTGTTTCATCGGCGACACCTCCTCTCCGGAACTCTCTCGGGAGAGACCGATCGCCGTGAGCGATTCCCGTTGCAAGCCATCTCGCGTGCCGTCTCGCGACGTGCTGCGTCGCAAGATCAATAGATATCCTACGGCGAGGACTCGCAATCGAGTTTTGATAGCGGTTGATAGTCCCGTGCGCCGACAATTGCCGGGAGAACGCGGAGAGTAAGCGTGTAAACGCGATTCGTGAACAGCGCGTGACTGATCGAGCCGTCGAGTGAATACGAATCGAATTATCAAGAAATGTTCGGTTGACGCAACGGTTCGTTTCGTCTTTTAATCAGTTCTTCGCTCGGAAATCCTCGAACTGCGGCAGGAATGAAGGGTTATTGAATAAACCGGCGAATGTTTAATTGTGTGATCGATTGTATTTTAACCCTGCTGTTCTGTTCGGGCCTGTTTAATCCGAAATCATTTTTACTCCCCTGTCACATTTTTATGCGATCTCATGCGGTTTGAATGAGCGTTTTCTCGAGCGAACCTCTCACGAACATTAACTTGAAACTAAGCTGTGGAACGAAATCATGAAGTGCCGGAACCTTCGCTCATCACAAACTGTCACATAAAAATGCGACGGGTAAATAAAAATGGTTTCGGGCCCGGTGGACCCCAGCGGACACAGCAGGGTGAAAATAAATCAATATCCTATGTATATTTTGATCGAAAAGCCGAACTTTCGCACCGACCCAATTAAGCAGGACAGTTGGGATTTTAAATCAGGCGCGACTCCTCTTAGTCCCTAAAAAGACGAAAGAGAAGAGTGGTCGCTATCACTTATCGACGGCTCGATTAACATTGCCTATCATCCTCACGTCGGCACGTACGGCACGTCCGATACATGTTAGAGTCGCTAATGATCCCGGAGTGACAACGACACGATCGCACACAGGTGTCAGGTCCATACGCAGACGGTCTCCTAAATGTTCACCGCGAGCTGTCATTGGCCCTCGTACTACCTGACACTCGCACCATATCGCCAGCTGAGAGATACCGACGGCCCTTCGATTCGGATGCTCCGCCGGCATTCGAACGCATCCGGTGAAGGGTGTAACGCGTCCAAGAGGCAGAATAGTGCGCCCCGTGCCCGCTGAAACTGCCTTCCGTGGCTGCTCCTCCCTCCCTCTCTCTCTCTCTCTCACGCGCAAATACACGCGCGAGCACACGTACCCACACACGCTCTTTAAGGGAGGGAGGTCAAGCAGGACCTCCGCCGCGCTGCCGGCCGGCCGGCTCTCGGCTGTACGTACGTCCCGCGGAACCTACGATACATCATTTTCGGCTGGGATGATCTTACGGTAGATTTACCATTTGTACAGTTTATGGGCGTCGGTCTGGGCCATAAACTTGGTTGGCAATGACGGCGACCCGCGCCACTGCCGGCGACTAAGTTAGGTAAGCCCGGGGACGGTGGCTCGTGACGATGGTAGTTCGCAGGGCAAAACCTCGGGGAGGGTAGCCGGTGCACCGTGGCAGCGTTCCGGGGATCTTGCGGACGAGATATTTGCGCTCGCGTCTGGTAGCGCGGCGAAAGTGCCGTCGACATTATTGGCTCTTTCCGATCTCGGAGAGATCGTCTACGATGTCTTGCGTAATAAGGAGGATGAGAGACTGCTGACGAGAGATAAACGGGGGGGATGAAGTGGTTTGCGATTATCATCAACTCTCGTATAGCACAATATATACGGCGTACTGCGCGATAGAATTGTATTTGCGAAAATGAATTCGTGTTTGATATGCATTTTCATCTCGCGTTATTTAGTTTCTCGTGATGATTATCGGAGATTTCTTGGCATTATATCTAAGAATATGGGTGAGCGGATTTGACGATTGATATTGCATCATGAATAAAACTTTTGTTACGGCTTTTATAAAATGTTCCCACTGCATTATTTGAATGACATAATGAATTAAAAGAGAACGTGTAAATATATAAATAGTAATAAAAATAAGTATTAAAGTGTTACTTGAAACTATGTGTTTTTATGCAGTATTTTATTATTTACAGTATATTATATTTTGCTTTGATATAGCATATGTTGGAACATGCTAAAGCAACAAGAGAGAGATTAGATACACAATTATCAAGTATGGGACATGATGTTATAAGACATAGTTCTGTAAAAAAGGTGCTATTCTGCAAGTTACAGATAAGACTTTTTGTCTTCTCTTTAGCAGAGTTTAAATCAACCGCCTGATTGAGGGTACTTATGTAAAGATAATTTTTTTGAAAACAGCAATAATATACAAATGTTACAATGAATGATTCTTCGATTAATATTTAGAAATATCAAAATTGATATTATTTTTAAAAATAGACAAAAGAAATGTTAGAGTAGCATTTTTAACCCGTTTATTACGACACATTTTCTTTTATCGTTGTCATCTTCTGAAGGCTACATCTCAAAAACCAAGCTTCACTTTTGCGAACATATGTTTACCAAAACGTTTTTATTTATTTTTCAACATAGAATCTATCTTGTAAGTTTGTCGATAGAATTCAAATGCGTCTTGCATATACAGGGTTTCCTATTGCCCAAGACAAATATTTCGAAAAATATGGAAAACATGGAAAATCGTTTCAGATAAAAGTTATAGGATTTAGAGAGAGACATTATTTGGTGATCATAACTTCATTATATATCAATATAGTCAATTCAATATAGTCATATCAATATAGTCATTATATATCAATATAGTCAATAATTCAATGTTATTTCGAGATCAACTTTATTTTTTCTCAATTCAATATTTTATTCTAATATTTCATTTTTTAAATGGAATCATAGTTTTTCTACACAAATCGATTTCTCCATTCATACTATGCATAGAGTGAAATAATATGTATAGGGTGAGATAGTTGAAAAATGAATACTTTTCGAGATATTTTATTTTTATTTTGATATTTTTCTTTATAAGACATGTGAAATAATTTACAAAATATTTATTTTTCGATAACATCACTTATTAATTTATACTTTTGTATGTAAAATGGCAGGTGGAATCGATCGCTACAAGCAAACACAAAGAAATTTAAAAAATCATAATTTACTGTATTTTGCAAATGCATTAATTCACCGATGTGCGATGATTAATATCAGAAATAGATTTCTTTTATATTATTATTATTATGTAAAAAAATGCTAAAGTAATGTCCATATATATATATATATATATATACTGAAGATGTATACTAATATATATATATATATTATGAGGTCTGTTTAAAAAGTATCGCGAATTTTGAATTTTCGCGGGTTACGTACATTCGATTTTCGATTTTTTTGTGGCGTTATGTTGATACTCATGTCCCTCACTTATGCCGACAAGTTCGGCCATTTTGAATATTCAGTTTATCTTTGACAGGTGTTTTGCTTGGACGTGTTTTGGCTTGTCTTCGATTTTTGCCTATTCCAAAAAATGGATCAAAGAATCTAACAAAATTAAGTGCGCGGACGCATTCCGAATGTTGACTGTGGCATATGGTGAAGCTACCTTGGACTGAAGCAGCGTTTATCGGTGGTACAAAATATTCTCAGAGGGCCGAGAAGATGTGAACGACGAAGAGCGTGCCGGACGCCCGAGCACGTCAACAACAGACGAAAACATTGATGAAGTGAAGAAAATAGTATTGGCCAATCGTCGAATCACCGTTAGAGAAGTTGCTGAGGACCTAAACATATCGATTGGCTCGTGCCGTTCGATTTTTACTAATGATTTGGGCATGAGACGGGTCGCCGCGAAATTCGTACCAACGCCCCTGCTCACACATCGTTGCTTGTGCGCGAATTTTTGGCCAAAAACAACACACTAATGATGCCGCAGCCACCGTATTCCCCAGACCTGGCCCCCTGTGACTTTTTCTTGTTCCCGAAACTGAAGAGGCACATGAAAGGACGACGCTACGCTACGATTGAGGAGATAAAGACGGCATCGAAGGAGGAGCTGAACAAGATCACAAAAAATGATCTTTTGAAGTGCTTCGAGGATTGGAAAAAACGTTGGCACAAGTGTATAATATTTGATGGGGATTACTTTGAAGGAGACAAAATAGATATTCATGAATAAATAAATAATTTTTGAAAAAACACAAAATTCGCGATACTTTTTAAACAGACTTCGTATATATATATATATATATATATATATATGCACATAGATTACAACGTTTTGTTTTAGTATTATATCGTATAAATATACTATATGAAAAAATCAAATTTCTCCATTAAAAGTCGTCTATCTCGCCGCAGTCATATTAGTTTATAACGTCATAGATGAGAAATAACACGCAGAAAGTTTTTTGCGTTATGTAACTTTATTTTTTAGTTTTCGCTGCAAATACATAGTTTTCCAGTTCCGAAACCTGTAAAATATGCGGCAAGCTGCACGTCAACATTTATCACATGTCATTTCTCACTTATGATGTCATAAATCAATATGGCTGCAGCGAGATAACCGAGCTTTAATGGAGGAATTTGATTTTTATTTTAGTTTATTTATACCACACATAGTATTAAAACAAAACGTCGTAGAGAAGAATGATATTAACAAAATATATTTATTTCGAAGGCTTCGATTTCTCTTCAAAGTTCGTCGGTCTAATTTTTTAACATCGTTGTACAACGAGGAAATAAGAATTTTAATATTATCGTACGACAGCGCGCTAAAAGATAAAGAATTCGCGTTGGATTGGAACAGCGTGATGTCGCGCGTTAAAATTCGAGCATAAGGCACGTCGTTTCACCATTGCCGTTAATTTGACGAGGACCGTGGACGTCTTTATATTTTGCGCCCGTTTCGCCCAGCATACCGAAGGGAAATCACATAAAATCCGGCCGCTCGTGCAAACTCGAATTACTACGCATCGCGTACGTATCGGAATCGCGCCATCGTCGAGCTCGTTACGGGGCGCGCAAAATCCTTTTTGGACCCCGTCGTTCGTTGCGTTTGACCCGTTTCGAGAGATTCCACAATAGGATGAGTGGCGAGCACGGGGTATGCGGGATCGAGATATCGTGTGTGTCTACGGGGCGGCCCCGCCGCCGCACAAGCGGCTCTACGGCAAAGCGCCGGCACACACAGAGCGCTGCGGAATCGGCGAGTCCCACTCGATCAGAAGCCGAATGGAAATTAAATGCCCAGTCGACCGTTATGCTGATTGATTTGTATTCCGCGATCCTGCTGGCACGGCGAGGAAGTGTGCTAAATTGTGGAATTTATGTTCTCTCCTAATTGCGTCGGTCCTTCCCTCCCTCATGCCCGCCCATCTCTCGCCCACATTATTGCTCTCTTTCGCTCTCCGTCCGCTGTGCTAACATCCTTGCCGGCCTGATTCTACATTCATGTGAAACGACGATGTTTTTGCGATACCCGGAATATCCCGGCGAAAGGACTACGTATATCCAGCGAGGGATGTCCAATTAAATTACGTTAAATAATAGAAATACGCATCTTTGGGAATAATGTCGACCGTTGCTGTAATTTTTCTCGCGATGTAATGTTCGTGGAAATGTTTTATCGTTCGGTAAAGAGCGTAAATAAATTGCTGTTAGTAAAATATTGTCGGAGGTATGATAAGCTAATTGCACTCATATCGCGCGTCACGAGTTACAGCGATGGCCATCATGAGTCATAACTGTTAGAAGAAATAATTGCAACATTGTTTGCGCTGTTAATATTCTTTCGTTTAAAATATGTGTGCCTGAAATATATAACGTTTAAATGGACGGCCAGTGCGTATAATGCTGACATCTCTTGAGATTGTGCTGCTGTTGAGAAATATGTGCTGCTTCGTCGATTTATGCGGTACGGACAGTTTTCTGAATTTTTTATATTTACATAAGCAACTGTTATTTATTTAACTTAATGCAAGACAGAAAAATACAAATAAACGCATATAAATATATATTTATTGATCATATTTTCACGTATATCTGGTTCATTTCACTTATCCATTTATACGTTATTACCATGTGAAGGTATAACATCTCCACGATTTTCATCTTATTAATTATTGATACGAATATTAATAAATCTCAGTTGCAATTTATTAATTTCATTGTTTTATCGATATTTGGTAATCTCCGTCTTACTAACAGGTGGCTAATTACCGGTAGCCGATATGCACACGACTGATTGGTTATTTCTAATGCAGGCAATTCGTATTTACAACTATATGTCAGACACCGGGCAATTAAAAATTGTTTCATTTTTATCGTATTCATCGTGTTTATTTTATTGCTCACTGATAAGAGCGATTTATCGAGAACCCGGTGCGTCGGTTACAGCATTCTCTCTTTACTCCTAGCGTATTCGCTTTCTACCAATGTGGCGATACCAAGTCAAAATCGATATTTGAAACTCCACAGGTATGAAGGACATTCATACCAGCATCCAACGACAGAATATCGCCTGAGCGATACTGCTTTACCGTTTGCAGACGTTTCACCGTGCTGTCTGCAGCTAATTGCCGTCTGCAGCAGCCACAACCACACTGCAGTTTCTCTCGCTAATCGTTGCGAGCGCTGTTAACATTTAACAATGTATTCTATATCATATAAATATTTGTCAACGGTTCGATTGTTTTTCAAAATAAATTCAAAATGCTTAAACGTATAATTTGCAATATAATTGTTCTCTCTCTCTCTCTCTCTCTTTCTCTCTTCTTCCTGTGTACGCCGAGAATGCACAGAGATATGATTCAGAGACACCGAAATGATTACGTAATCACTTCCGTGCGACGGGATCGTTAATTATGAAATATTTGCTCGGGAGTGTAATATCAGGCGTTGAATTTTAGAGACTCCCTAACGGGGAGTCTCGTACTCACTCATGCATAATGCGACATATTTATATAAAGAGGATACTGAGTAGATTGCAGAATCGCCGCGTCTCGCATACCAACGAGACTGCTCAGACCTCCCACTTTTACCCTAATCAGGATGCAACCCTTGACGCGATGCATACCCATCCCCCTTTCTTCGTTCCGTCGTGTTCGTAGAAGCCAGCGTGGCTTTACTTTGCCGGCAGGCTTGCGGCTGAGAAGCGCGCATTGGCCGACCCCGGTGGCTGGTGCGATGGTATGGTGGTAGCAACAGGGGTTTGGTAAAACGAGAATCTTAGTACATCCAAGACGGCAGCTACTACGAGGTGTTACATTCCATCCGAGATTTTCAAATTACCGGATTATGGCCCGGGGAAACTGCCTGGCGTGGCAACTATCTAAGGCGCTTAACGTCGCCGACACCGGGTCGCGTGTGGTTTTAAGTGACGATCATCCTCGGCCGTCGCCGACGTCTAAGTGGACGACGGGAATGAAGTTCGAGATTTAGTGGCTTCTTGCGCCCGACAGTCTGACGAACGGCGCCCGTTGGCATTAATGATCGTTTACCTGGTTCGTTAGATATCCGTTTTCGTTTACGTGGATCGAATAAAACCGGGAATACATAATGCAGCTGTCGTATAATTTGCGATGAAATTTTACCTCCTACTACTCGATATCGTCGCTATTATTATCATCGTTGTTGCGGTGAACTATCTTTATCGGAAATATTAATGCGCGCGTGTGTGTGTGAGAGAAAGAGAGGGAAGGACATGGGGCCATTAGCGCATAATTACGAGAATACGGGATTTTTCATAGTGTAATCGCCCGAACGTGTAATTTATTCTCTCTACATGGTAGGTCGTGATTTCATTGCGGGGATTCACAGGCGGAGTTGCCTCGGTTAAGTGCAAAATAAATTGTAACGCTTCCTTTTTTCCATGTAAAGATATACGTTGCTGCGGGAATAATCTCCTCTATTCCTGTCGCGAAGAAACGCCCGGGCAAATAGCTTTTCACCTTTTGCGAAATAAATTGTTATACAATTATTACGAGAGATCCGTGCGCTGTTTTCGTAGGAAGACAGTGATGCGTACAAGGTTCTCCTTTTTATCCTTTTTGCCGAATGGAACGGTGGCCTAAGGCGTTACGACAGATTATTACAAGTCTGAAAGCGACGTTTCAGATTGATGTAACCGCGCCGGTACATTTTCCCCTTGCGCGTCGGTCTCTCCCTCTCCCTCCTTCTCTCTCTCTCTCTCTCTCGTTGTAAAAACTTCATCTTTCTTACAATGAATAATTTGTGCGTAACAATCATCAAAGTGGAACGTTGCGACAATCGTGAAATAACGTGTCGCGCAGGAATATAAAAAGCCACAGGTATCATTTATGTATTTGCGAACTTTACCGAGCTATTTGCTCACGTTCACGAGTGCACCGCAGCGCGAGGATTACGGCGCGATCGGAACAATTAAAGCAACTTTCTACCGCTGCGATTCCGAAATCTGGCGGTTTTTCTCGTCGCGTCGCGAATATCGGCGACCGCCGTCGATGCGTCTCGCTCGCGCGCAAACGTCGCGTCCGCCCAACCGAGCGACCGATCGATCTTATAATTATCATTGTGACTCAAGATTTCGCCCAAGCAATTATTCATGCATACACGATGATGCGGCGATAACGATTCCCGGCTAATTTCTCGGCTACATTTTGCGTCATTACCTCAAGTTACGGTACAAGTTAAAAAAACGCGGGAGTACACGTGCGCAAAGTTGAAACCAATTAAATTACAGATGTGTTTTCCCGTTGCGTTCTTCGGACGCAGTTGGATTTAATCCTTCGCCGCTGTCCCGCATGTCGAAGCGAATTCAACGCGCGGCCAGTCTCGTCCGTCGTGTGCTTTTTTTCAAAGAATCTAAATGCTGCTTCCCTCGTTTGCGCTCGAGTTCATTCGAACGAGAGCGGACGAAAATCTTCATTCGTTTGCAGAATCGAACGCGCGCGAGTAAGATTTACCCCGCTGTTCCTGATATCTCAAACAGCTCCGAGCGGACTTTACGCAGCGCGCTGATAATGTTTCGAGAGGGCAACGGCACCGAGCGTTATGTCAGGTCACAGGTTCTGTCAGCTGTCTTCGGTAACTCGGTTTTTTTTTCACTCCGCTGGATCGTGGAAAGCGCGGAATCACTCGTGCGGTACGCACGGCACAGTTAATACCGGCGCCGACCGATCGATAGCTCGCGATGGCGCGACAGCGCGCAATCGATAGCCCGACGTCGTAGCCGGCGCGAGATCGGCGACTTCCTCGATGACGAAAAGACCAGCGGCCCTTATGCAAGCGGACGGTTGAATAACGCGACGATCGCGATTTCTCAGACGGATGGTAAAACAACGAATCGACAGAGCGATCGCACGGACAGCCGGACGGACGGGCTGTCGGTGCGACGCGACTTCTTTTCCTCGCCGTCGGGCATCAACGGCCAGAAAACGTCAATCGCTGCGTCAATTATGAAATGCACGGGGCCGAATTGCTCGTCCGAGCAATTAGCCACAGACTTACCGAGGTACCGAATACGAGTACGAGAATGCGGATTATTCGGCTCCGATGAAAGTGGGAGCTGTATAAAAGATATCCGGCGGATCGGAGGCAGGGAATTCGTCGAAAACGACGAGATTGATCCGCCTAACCACGCGAGATGCATTCGGGATTTCCGCTGGTATCGTTGCTTTCCTACCTGCTCGTTTGCAATACCTCGGCCGGGCCAGTTGTTTACGAGAACGTTGCCGAGGACGATGTCGTCGCCGTCGGCTCGTACATCCGCGAGGTGCGCCAACCGGCGCCGTTGAAAGTCGCCGCGGAAGTGGAGGACCTAATGAGCGCCGGTAACGCGCCGGAGTCACGAGATAATAAAAAACGCATGAAAAACGTATCTGGTATGTGTCTCATAATTAGTGCTTTTAGTAGAATAGGCGGCGTTACGACATAGAGGAGAGTCACGACTCGGAGATATTATTTCCATTCGCTCGTATCATTCGTGCGTGAATTAAATCGTCGTGAGAGAATCAATCGGAATGATTGTATATGCATAAGAGTTGACGTTTTCGCCAGCCGCAGACCCGTCTCGTCCGAAATTGTCGAATTAACGTTCATGGTCGGGCGCTGTACTTCATGAACGGGTTAGACGTCTTGTTGAGCGTAACGAGGGCGGACAACAATGCGGTTTTAGGCAAATCAGACGAGGGCGGTTACTACAGAACCTACGGGAGCGATGCGGAGGGCGAGAAGGGTTACTTGAAGGAGACCTACGGCAAAGGTGATCAAGGCTACAAGACTCTCGACACCTTCCACAAACAGGACGGCGACAAGTACGAGTTTGAGACGCAAACTGCCTATGGCAAGGATCTGGCTGACGATAACAAGAAGAAGAAGCATGAAGAGAAGAAGGCTCGCGACCACGAGAGTGCAGGTGAAACATCGTTAAATTTCAAGTATCATCAACAGCAACGGGCATTAACGCGACCTGATCGGCGAGTAAAGAATAGAGTAGAAGGAAGTTTTAATCGAACGATGGCGAGGTGATACGATCGCTGCTATTATTTGTATCGATTGTCTCGCGAAACGTACGCTGGTAAAGCCTTAATGTTTGCTAGGCGAAGATTCGTTTACACTTGGTTTTTCATTTTCTGGTTAACTTGTGATTCAGGCTAACGTAAAAATTATGTTTCTCTATTCATGGTTGATTTCATTAAACTTTAAAAGTTATCATTACAGTACCACTAGTTTAACGATTAGCCACATTGAGAAAAAAAATTTACTGAATTTTAGTAAATCGTATGTTTGCATGCAACTGTGAACGTATTTTTTTAAATAAGCAGTTTATTTACTTGTTTAATGAAAATGATTCTTCTTTAAATTAAGTTATTTACTAAATGTGAAAAAAATATTTTCTATATCAATAAGCAATATTTATTAAAACATAAAAAAATATTTATTGCTGCGTAACAAATTTGTTACTTTTTAAAATTAATTTCTATATTTATTACGTCTTTTTTATTGTGTTGCTTTTAGACTTAGTCAACGATTTTTCCTGAATTTTTTTCAATCGTGTGCTGTTTAATCAATTCCATTTATATTGTATTTGAAAAATCCGCTTACTACTGACCGGATTTGAACACAGGCTCTGGATCTAGCTATATTTTCTATTGAGCCATTTTTCTCTAATTGATTAGTATATTTTTATTGCATATATATATATTTCCAAACTATCGAAACTTCCACTTAATTTTATAATAGAAATAATATCAATATTTACTATTTTAAAGTATATTATTCTTTATTTTCGATAGTTTGAAAACATGAATTTAAACAAATATTTGTTAAAATATCTTTTTTAAAATTAAGAAATTCGAGTTCAATATTTGAAAAATTTATTTATTAGGTTACAATAAATATTACTCTAGTAAATTTGAATTTAATTGAAGGTAAAAGTTTTCAAAAATAAATAATTTCCTAATTTTTATGCTTTAGTTTCTAAAATCAAGTAAACAATTTTTATATTTATAAATATTGTTTCTTTAAATTAAGTAAATCTAATTTTAGTAAGTATAGTATTTACTAAAATTAAACAAATTTTTTCTCTGTATACACGGAAAAAGTGTTTTTTTAAATAATTACTCTAATACTTCCCTTAGCAAATTTTTACTTGGATCAAATATTACTTGATATAATTAAAATATTTTCGAAGTAAATTATTCAAGTAAAATATTTACTTGACCCGAGTAAAACTTACTTAAACCAAATAAAAATTTCTAAGGAGTGCTGGAGTAATTATTTACTTTAATATAGTACTTTTTTTATATGCATGAGTAAGAAAATAGTTTTTGTATTATCATTAGGTTACGTCTGAACTACAAGTCAACTAGAAAATGAAGAAAGCAAGTCTTCGCGTACAGAAAAAAGGAAAGGAAGCTGTCAATGTAATACAAACTGAAAAAATAATTACCAGACTTAGTTTTTAGCTATAGGAACTAAAAACTAGGTACAAGGACAAAAGAAATCAACTACATTACATTGTATTGTATGGACAGCTTTTTATCTGTGAGAACTAGTTTTTGGTTATTGGAATTATCTTCTTTTTTGCGGGTGTGAGACAAAAAGTCACTTATGCAAGTATTCAAAGTCAGATCTTATATTTCAGATCGTTTTAAATTCGTCTTCAAATTTTTCGTAGCTAATAAAATGGGCCGTGCAGTACCTGAAGATGAACTTAAGACGGTCTTATATATAAAATTCTATTATGAAAACCGACCTCTCTTAGTACAGTCGTTCACTTAGTTTTTCTAATCGTTCCTGTTATGTATTCCGTACCTGGTATGATACGATATGATATATCAAGCTGTCAAAATGACAGATTAGCCGTATAATCAACGGCCATAATATATTCGTATATCTAGATAGATGAGTTTGGGTCTAGCAAATGTCAAGGCTCTACTAAAGTTTAGTACACGTGAAGATAAATCGTCAATTTCTTCTCTGCGATTCGACGATAAGAATCATCTCCGCGGCTTTCCGCGCATTTCTGACGAGAGGCGCGGGCCGAGCCGTAGAAACTCCCATGAGTCCATAAAGCAGCGAAGTGGCCGCTTTGTTCGAATTTGAAGCGGGTGGAGCGAATAACGCGAAATACCCGTTCTTCGTAAATTGCGTTTAATACGATATGAAAACTTTTATAGGTACTATGGTCGATACCGAGTACGCCGGAGACGAGGGAGATCACGGGAGCGAATACTCGCACTATACCGGAAGCGACGATGGCGATCACTATAGTAGCCACTATACGGAGAAAGAGCCGGAATCCACGGGTTACGGCCATAACGAAAATTATTCCTCCGGAGGTGGCGACGAGGAATCCTACGAGACTCACGGCTCTTATCATTCCGACGACAAAGGGGAAGAGGAAGACGACGGGGATCACTATTAATCTCATCGGCGTGGAATGTAATTTTGATATATAATCACTGATATTTATCACGGTATTCATTCAAGCGACACGTTTGTTGGTTTTCTGGCCTTTTAACCGCGAGCGTAGTTACTGGTAATATCAACAGTTTATCGTTGGCAAAAATACGTTATTATTAAAGCGATCGAAAGGATACGCGCGCGCTTCGATAGACATACGTGCGTGCGTATACACGTGTGTGCGTGTGTGTGAGTGTGTGTATGTGTGTATGTATGTATGTATATGGATGCGCGTCGCCTGACAGATATTTGGATTTATCCCCAAAAATGGAAACAACCTATGCGCTCTTCCCTGTTGTGTTGCGAGCGATTAACGGGTCACTTTGTAGCCCGTGAATTCGTCATACGTAGGCGAATTGTAATAATAGTTTATGTTCACTAATAAAGTATCATCAGCGATGCGCGTGATCATTTTGTCCGGCTGTTAGCTTCGAATTCCGCGTTCACGCGCACCGGCCGGCGCCGCCGCCGCCGCGAGAACATATCACATATCACGGCGTTACTCCATTCCCGTCCGTAATTGGCGCGACAATTATAACCACGCGCGACTGATCTTTTAATTACTTTAATTAGAAGATGCGAAAGCAATCGCGCTCTCGGGCCGACGAGAGGGCTCCGCCCGCTCGAAACCTCGCGGAGGATGCCGGACGGGGCGAGTCGAACGCTAGATTAATATTATAACAGCATTTCCATGATGAAATTTGCCTTTACGCTTTCAGCTGCGATCGATCGCGGGAATGAGCGTACGCTCGAAATTACCGGCTGGCGAAACTCGTTACATTAGCAATGTCCGTGCATGATCGATTATCAACAGCTAATCCATCCTGGGGGTATGTTCCGCGTAGCATGCAAATAGTCCGTTCTCACGGATGGATGCGCTCGCCGAAGCGCCGAGTTCTTAATCGGTTCTTAAACACTCCGCTTCTCACTCGGAGACGCTAGCGAAAATGCATAAGGGTGAATGCGTGGTCGCATGAAGCACACGCGACCGATTCGCTCGGAGATTCGCAGAGAGAAAGAGAGAGAGAGAGAGAGAGAGAAGTGTGAACTTTTCTTTGACGGAGTAAATGTTCGGGCGGAGAGGCGAATTTACATGGCTTTACACGGTAACGAGGTGAACGACACTTGTCGCACTCGAGTCGTCCGAGTCGAGTTTACGCGATTAGGATCCCGCGCGGATGATATTTACTTAGCCGAGATAAAGTGTTCGGTTCGAACGAGTCACGTCGCGCCCCGCCGCAACGTTTATTATACACGCGCCGGCTACGTCGACTAATTAAATCGTCGCTTAATTTCACACCCCGCGTGAACGGTAATTCGCGGAGATTTCGCGCGGCGTGACTCTCGTCCCGAATCTTCGGATCGGAACGCGATCAGTCCCTCGCCGCGATTCGTTCGTGCGCCGCGCGCGGGTAGCAAATAGATTTTCAAATCCGTCCCGCCGCCGATTATAGATATCCGGTTTAATCGTGCGCTTAATGGCGACGGCTCGGAACTGTGCTAGATCGCACGATACTGCCACTCGGTCGGCGAACGATAGACACGGTTAATCGCCGGCGCAGCTCCGACTGACAGAAGACGAATACGATAAAAACGGGAGTGTTTGTTAAAAAGTACTTCCCGTCACGCAAGGACTGCGTCTCGTTGTATATTTCACCCATCTCCTCCTCCTCCCCGGCTGTCGGTGTGTCGGTGAATGAGGGTGCGTGTGCGTGCGTACGTGTGTGTTTGCGTGTATGTGTGTGTGTGGGTGTGGGTGGGTGTGTACAACGCTCACCAGCGGCTTGCATTTTGCAATTATTTATAACGAGGAAACTTTCCGGGCAGTTGCCCATCCCCCGGGCGGAAAATCGGTCTGTTAATTGCGCGAGATAATTATCATTAAACGCTGCGTGACAAAGAATTATTTTGTTGTCATCGCTTTGCCCCGCCAATTTCGCTCGCTCGCGCGCGATCTACCGTATTAATAAAGGTAGCTCGAAAAAAGACGGGCACTTAGATTAGCGCCGCTCGCGCTTTTACCGTTCCCTCGTGTATTGCGCGTTTCCCGTATATATTTAATTAAAAATAAAAAAAGAAAGTCCGGACGCACGAGAATATATTATTATACACTGCTTTTTCTCCCCCCTCCCCCCCCCCCCCCCNNCCCCCCCCCCCCCCCCCAGCGAGTTAAATCGGGAAGCCGTTATCGCGCTCGAAAATAATCGACTCGATCTATATTCAAGCCGGCGTGTGTGGATAATTAATAAGCCATTTAATGACGCGAGAAAAATCAAATTATCCGACGCCCGCTAATCGATCCCGTTTAAATACTTCGCCGCGAAACGCCCTCGTTTTCCCGTCTCCGCCCGCCGCATCGAAATGCACATTAGAAAGCGATAGCGGTGATCGGTCGGAAATACCGATACTGTTTATTTGCATAAATGTGCGTGGAAGAGACGAGAGCGAAGCGACAGCCTGAATTACGAACTGCCGTTGTCAGTTCTCGCGCAGCCATCGCTGAAAGAGAGCTTGTACCTTGAATAGGGCTCTTGACCGTAGAATGGTAGCCATGTCTCCCCGGTGATCTCCCTGGGTTTAAATTAGGAAACAATTTCATTAGCAATCCCAGGAGCCCAGCGCGAGGCTCTTTTGTTCGTCGCTGTATAGTCCGACGGTTTTATTCAGCGAGCGAGCGGGAATGCAGCGAGCGGGGCTGGTAACGCGGGGGTGGCGGAACGTGCGAAGAACGAAGAGCGGGAAGAAAGGAAGAAGTAAAGACGACGATGGTAAGACCTCGAAATGTGAGACAGTTCGGTCGTCGGATTGGAAGGATCCAACCGGTTTTATCAACTGATTGCACACCTCCGCGCGCGATTTAGCGACGCGGAATCTCTCCGATGCGTTTACAGTGTTTCGCCGGTTCGTTAGCGATTATTAACGAGATCGGCGGAAGGACAGGTCGACCGAATTCGAGCGGCGTAACGCGACGTCTCTCGAGTCTCTCCGTCCGTCGCCGATAACTCCCTCGCGCTTAGCGCGAGAACACCCGCTCGATTTTCCGGTAATTAGAAGAGAATTTGTCCGGGATGTAAATACGATGATTTTATCCTGATGTTCTCTCGGAATTTCTTGGAACGGAGGCTCGCTCTGAACAGCAGAGTAGAATAATCACCGAATCGGTCAGGTTCGAGCGACACGCACACACGGGACATTCGCCGCTCTGAGTCGTCAAGTGAATGTTTTCAATTCGAAATTGAATTGAAGAGTGAATTTGATGTATAGCCGGTTGCAAAAACTGGTTGCAACACCTCTTTTCCGACGAGTCTCGCAACGCATCTCGTATCCAGTGAGAAAATGTATCTCCTGAGAGTTATTAAAAAACATATTCTCCTAATGGATACCGGATGTGTTCCGAAACTTATCAAGAAAAACGGTATTGCAACCTTTTTGTGACTTATATTCCACCGTTACGGGAAACATATTCACTCCAATCGACTGAAATATTTATTCATACGGAATCAGAATCCACCCTGCCCGAGTCGAAATTTTCATCATATATTAACCCTCCGAAAGCAAGGTGGATTTTCAACGTATCCTGGAAGGTGGCCGGATTTGACCCCGTGCTCTGTTTTCTTCATGTAATCGATATACAAATGGACAAAAGAAGTAAATAATGACATGAAACATTACTTAAGAAGACAAACAGCGCGTGCACGTAAGTAAACGGAGTCGTTGAGTCGTTGAGTTTGATCTCATCTCGCCATTAGAGGGTCAAGTTTACTTAGTTCTACATTAAGTCTTCAAGTGAAGGAAACGGAAATAGCTTCCTATTTGTAGCATCAAACGAGCACAACAGAAGACCTTTGGGAAAACTTATTCTCAAACTTAAGAACTAAAATTTCGAATCAGGTAAGCTCGAGTGAAACATTGATCTATGAACGTGAGAGATTCACTTCTGCTATTTCGAACGGAAGTCTTTTCACTGCCGCTTCGGGTGAAAATACTGCTGCTTTCAACTTGCGAGTGAGATTTCCACTTTAAGCAATTCAGGGAGCAAAACTTCAAGCTGTACGAGGAATTTTTAGCCATATCACGCTACTTTACAGCCACAACGACGAGCTTAATATTATCTGTTTAACCAATCGCAAAAGCTGTATCCGTGAGCTTCGCGGATTTTCATTATCGGCGTTATTATCCCCCCCCCCCCCCCCNCGCGCAGCCGTGTTGTTGGAACATTTGGCAAGTCAACGAACCGCGGCACGCACGATTCATCACGCCTCTGCCGCCGTGCTTCGCATGTGAAGATCCCGGGTTGCGTTTCCGATTCTAATTGCAGCAATGCCGCGTTCTTCGGCCAAAGGACGGGCGATCCGACGGATGGCCCGTCATCTCCTCTGCTTACAAAGCAATCTCGCTATTCGAGCCGAGGTCTACGTTACCTAATCTAATCTCCGTTACGACGAAAGAGATGCCGTGTAGAAATCGAACTTGGCAGAGAAGCTGCCGGGTCTTCCCTCTGTCCAAGGGGTCGCGCGGAAGCTGGGCAGTAAGCGATCTTTATCTTGATTATGCAGCGGCAACAGCCCCGGCAAGGGCCAATCTCCGGCTGAAAGCGGCTGCCAAATAAGATCGTAAAGAGCCCCGAATCTATCGATCAGTGGTGTTTCAGAATGCGAATTCACCCCCCGTCGGCGGGTTGGATTTGCAATGGAGATTGGCACCGCGACGACCATTGCATATATCGCGATTTTCCGCTCACGGCATCCGTAATCTATATCCGAATCGAGGAAAACGATCGTCGTCATCGTCGCCGCCGTCGTCGCCGTCGTCCCGCTTTGCCGATTCGCGCCGACGGAGCTGTCTCGTCGCCGGGGGATTTACCGTTCGTGAATTTTCGAAGACTTTATTATCACCGACATTTGTCGGCTTCTCTGTGACACGTGCGTCTGTGCCTGTGTGTGTATTCTCCGCACTGAACGGCAGCGTATTACTTTTTATCTTTCTCCATCTCGTTGACGTGGAGACCGGCTGGAAGATTAGGGCCGCAATTATTTTCCTCGATTTTTGATGGCTCTTCGAGATCATCTAATAAAACCGTCACGAAGCCCGGGACAAATGGGTCGACAGTTAACGAAACGACCCGCGCAACAAGCGCCGAGAGCGCCGTGATATACGCGTCGGCGACGTCTGTAAAACTCAATAAATTGTTTTTGGCTTATGACGTTATAAATGGCGTTGTGTTTACGAGGGGCGAATTTATGTCGCGGGTAATAGGATTAATGGTAAAATTAGACAGCTTATCGATGATCCCGGGGGCGAGGACGCTCTGCCGGTGGTGGTGGCCGCTCCGTGACAACAAAACACTTCTGGGTCGCAGCGGGACATATGCTGATCCTCCCGTGTTTCGTGCGTCATAACGTTTAATTAAAATGATGCTCGCGCGAGCATCTGCCGGGGGGGGAGAGGAGGAGGCACTTAACTTCAAATATCGATTCAGGTCACGCCGCGTTTACGCAGCGAGGTGTTGATCGAGCGCGCGTGTCGGAAAGCGAGACGCCGCTTTGACTCGAAATAGAAATTCGGGCCGTCGACCGTCGACCTATCGAGGGTCGCGTTCGGTATTTCACCCGGTTTCGCCCATTAATCGCCGCTGTCTGAGAAAAGCGAGAGCCGCTCTGTCACATGTCACATCGCCGTCGCGTCCTGCCAATTATAATTAATTTGCAAGCTCGACACGGTAAAATCGCGCGAAATCCTTCCGCGTGTAGAGAAAGAAGGAGAGAGAGAGAGAGAGAGAGAGAGAAACGCGAAGGATGAGCGCATTATCGATCTGCTGGCGCGTGTAAAAGTGCGTCCGAGCACAGATATCGATTACAAGCGGGAAAAGGAGCAAATCGGAGCAGAGACGGTAATGCGATTTGTTGCGGTCTAGAAATTTCCGCGCTATTGTTCCCGCGGCGGACCGATGATCACGGGGGAAAAAAGTGGTAATGGAAAGTTCTTCCTGTGCCGCTGTGGATACAGCTCTGTTCTGCCCCCCCCCCCTCCCCCCGCGGGATACTGCGTTCACGCAGTGTCGCGACTGCGAGAAAAATCCTCGCGTCCGAAAAAACTTATCGGCCGACGCGGCAATGCGGACGTCATCGGGGGATGCGGGGGCGAATCAATCCGTTACGTCGCGTGACGCGTGACGAAACGTCGTTACGTCGCACGCACGCACCGACGCACGAGAAATAATACTCTCGCACGAGCCGATCGGAGCGCGAGCTAGCCACGACGGAATATTCCAGCGGTGGAGTAAAACGCCGATGTGCAGCCACGCGAGAAAGTGTGAAACCGTGTGAAGCGGTGACCCCCACCGCGCCTCCTCCTTCCCCCGGTGATTGGAACGAAATTTAGGAACACTTGCGGTCGTGCGGATGAAAGTAGACTCGACGGAAACGGCCGGCGGTGCGGAAGTAGCCGTAGCATCGATATTTAAGTGTCAACCGTTGTAGCGTCGGCGATCAGTCGGATCGAATCCGGGCGCGATCGAGATGGTGCGAGGTGCGATGCTATCCCTGCCATTCGTCGTCGCAATATGTTCGCTCACGTTGTTACAGCCGACCTGTCACGCCCGGGACTTGGCCGGCGCGGGATCGCGTGTCAGCCGTCGCGACGTGGAAGGGAAGAACGGTGACCGTGATGTAGGTCATTCGGAGGGCGCGGTGCCGTCGGCAGGCCTGGTGGTCGACCTGGAGACCGCGGCGACCGGCCACAAGGGTGGTGGCGGCCACCATCACGAGTCCGGCGGCGGCCACCATCACGAGTCCCATCACCACGAGGAGCACGGCGGGAAGGGCGAGAAAGGGCACAAGAGTCATCACCATCACGACAAGGGCGACAGCGGCAAGCACGACAAGGAACACCATTCCGGTCACCACGAGGAGCACGGCGGTAAGAAGAAGGGCCATCACGACGAGCACGAGAAGTACGGAGAGCACCACGAGGGTGAGAAGGGCCACAAGGGCGGGAAGTTCGGCGAGAAGAAGGGCCACAAGAAGGGGCACAAGACCAAGGGCTACCACAACAAGTTCCACAAGGACGAGTTCCACAAGGAGCACAAGTTCTACGACGATTACCACAAGGGCGGCCATCACGAGAAGCACGGCGACTTCCACGGGCATCACGAGAAGAAGGAGGGCCACCACAAGAAGGGCGGGCATCATCAATCCGGCTATCACGAGGATCACCACGGTAAGAAGGGCCATCACGACAAAGGTCATCATGACGAAGAGCACAAGGGTCATCACGGTAAGCATGGCCACGAGCATCATCACGAGCATCACGACGCGTACGGCAAGAAGGGCGATCATCATTCCGGGAAGAAGTACGGCTATAAGAAGGGACATTAGGGATTGTACGCTCGAGTATTGTCACGGATCGAAAGGACGAAACGCTCGGTTACCGGTAATTTCATGTACCTGTTTCTCGGATCGCGCGACGACGACACGCCACGTGGCTCCTGCATTTTGTACCGTACTTTGTATTTACAGCGCAAACATTGCGAGCAATCGACGCGCACAGAGAAACCGCCCGTCTTATTCCTTGCTTTCCTCTCTCTCTTTCTCTCTCTCTCTCTCTTTCTCTCTGTGCCTATCTCTTTCTCGATCCTTCCTCCGTCTCTCTCTCTCTCTCTCTCTCTCTCTCTCTCTCTCTCTCTCTTTCGGTCTTAACGGGCCGAATAAGTTTCTCCCCCAGCTCATATTTGTCCCAGCAGCTACATTACAGTCAAGACGCCGACGTGATATTACGCCTTATCGATTCCCCCGCGATTTATTGCCGTCGTTTTTCTCAACGGCCTTTTACCACTTCCCATCGGCAAACTAAAGTAATTTCGCCGTTTCCTCCCCGTCCCCCGGGCCATCGACTAGAGAGATAACGATTGCGCGGGGATGAACGCGCGATTGTTTTCCGCGCGGATTCCACGCGCGGCGCGCGTCGTGACGAGATCGCGCGTCATTATTAATGTCATCGATATCAATTTGGCCGAAAGACAGCGTCGATTAAATTCGATTGGCCGTTTCGCAATTTGATTGTCTGTATACGCCGCGATACGCGGTTTCGCGTTAATGCAATTTTTTCCCCGCGATAAATGCGCGAAGCGAACGTCGCTCGCCCGCTTGCGAGCAGGGGGGGGGAGGGGAATTAATTTAGGGGGTGCGATAAAAATGTGCTTTTGCGCGCGCCTCCCCATTGTCGGAGACGAGAGTAATGTACTGGCGATTCCCGTCGCGATATGAATTTTAATGTCACATGTAGCACAGGTCATTAATGCGCCAATAATTGAGGTTAATCGATTGGCCAGCTGATTGAATTGATTCCCGGATATTAATGTGTCGCTCCGCGGGAACGCGCGTTGCGAGTTGACACCGTTAAATTTGTATGTAAATACCGCGTATATCCGCACGTAGCGGCGGGGCGCGTTATCTCTTGCGATGCCGCGCAACGCGATACTGCGTTATCCATTGTAAAACATCGAAATGCAAATATACTTTTATAATGTCACATCGACGAGAGACACCTCGTACATTCGAAAACAATGCGTGCACGCGTGCGCGCTTAGCTCGCATGCTCGCTCGCGCACGCTCGTCTGCAATTTACAGCAACGTTTGAAAATAACAAACACACTCCAAATTCCACTGTTTTCGTATACCGTTGAAAAAATGCCTCAACATACACCGCTACAGTCTGTCTATCGCTCTTGCCGAAAAGCTGATGCTCGCCGCATTGTCCCATTTTGATGCCCTTTTTACGCTTTCATCCAGTTTATTTCATTCTATCGCGTTCTCTCAACACCTCGTAATCTTTGTTGTTGCTGCCACCGTTATGCCGATTCGAGCCAGCTGGTGCGAGCCGTCGAAAACATATGCCCGCTTAATGTAAATCGCCGTGACGCCTCCTGCAACGCGCGTGCATAACCGAGCGCACATTATTCGTCGATTAATCAACGGAAGATTTTAGAAAATCTATCGTGCAAATCTATCTTCGTTATGTGCGAGCGTGTAATTTGCCAAGCTTCGGAATTAAACCGTTTCGGGGGTGAATTTTCGGGCGCGATTTCTGGCACGATCGTCTCTTCTTAGCGAATAAAATTAACATCGGGGGAGGAAGGAGTCGGACGGGGGATCAGCGAAGCGACGGGGAAAACGAGTTCGCGAGTTCCTCTTTGCTTTCATGCTCGCGTAAATGGATTAAAACACTCGCGCGTGTGTCACCGACGGCGCGAAGCCTTGATTATGAACATATTTGATTATCTCGGTTTTTAGCGCGATACAATGAATACGCCAACAAGATAAGCTTAATCCAAATATTTAATCTAGCGGCTTACGTCGTCAAAGGATTTCTTGCGCGGTCTCATGATGCAATTTTCATTATACGACTGCAGCGCTCAGGTCATTCATTATTCGTGGGGTTGCTTCGGCTCCGTGAAAATTTTATCAAAGGTACCCGGGGTTTCAGGCGGCGGGGAGCTTATTTAGCTGGTTATTTCGGCAACATTGTGTTAAACAACTTTTGTTTCCCGCCAGACTTTAGCTTAACGCACGCACACATAAGCAGAGAGTAACTTGTATTTATTATGCCTCTACTCTCGGCAGACCGGTATTCGAGGATGCGACGGTAACAACGTGAGCATTTCCCCGCTGCGAATGCGCGAGGGACAACGGGAAAAGAATTGTATCGTTTCCCCAGCGCGGAGGCGACGCGGGAGGGGCGTGAATGCCGAAAGTGCAAACGTCACTGTGTTCCGCGGGTCCTCATTAATTTAGTCGTGAGAGCGCGCGAAATCACAGAGGATCGCGCTTCTTCGCGTGCGCGCGCGCGTGTATCTCGCATTTTCCCTTTTCTCGCGACGCGGCCGCTTCAATTGCATTAATTAAAGCCAGCCACACGCGCACCACGCATCGCGGACCGAAACAATGCCGGGGCCCTTTCGTCGGCCGCCGACGGAATTACCACGCGGAGCGGTTTCAAGTAGCGCACGCTGCCGAGTGCGCATGCAATCTCCGGCGGGGAATGGGCCCGGCGGCGATCCTGCTCGCGCGAACGCCCGCATCGTACGCGCTGCAGGGAAAGAAGTGCATAAAGCAGCCCCCGTTAATCCGCGTCCCGGCTGCCGGAATTCAATTCGGACGGACACCGGCGATCTCATTTGCAACAGCCCGGCATGATCGTTAATCAAATTCGCGACGCGACGAATACGACAGTAGGCTACGCGCGCGCGGAGGAGCTTTTGCCCCTTCCCTTCCCACCTCGGTTTTTGCGACGACCGATGCACACGCAAGACGCGGCACAAAAAGTAAGCGGAGCCGGTCTAAGAGCGCGCCGATGTCGGGTGTCGGATATTAATTGAAAATCGCGACTTTTCCGACGCGATTCTCCCGTCCCTCCGCTCGTGCGCGATAATTACTCTGTCGCGATGTTCCTCTAAATAATAAACTTCCATTTAAAAGATAATGAGTTTAAGCGCGGGCGAGCCGCTGCCGCGGCTTTGTATTCCCGAAAGAGTTCATTAAACCAAATATTAATAATACCGCGAGGATACGCTTTATATTTGCGCCGTCGTCCGATAATGTATTAACCAACGTTGTATTGTATTTAATGCCGCTTATTAATATCGGAACTTGATAAATGGCCAGAATATAGGAATTTTTATTAAGGGCGAGGATTCTCCCCGGCATGCTCGTAATTTACGATGCAGCTTCGCAGCGCTCAATGGCGGGTATACGTCTATTGAAGCTGCGAAGGAGATTTGGGGGAGGGAGGAGGCCCGTGATAATCTGGTAATTACTGATTTATGCGCGAATGAATGTCTGCCACGTATCACGGTGAATTAAACATCGCGCATTCGGAAATCAACGCGATGTCAAATGCTATTATTGCATTGATAATTCCACGGTGTGAAAACACCGCTTCTCACTCCGTTCAGAAGAGGAAAACAAGAAAACAGTTCTTGAAAAATAGCTTCTTCCGTTTTGTACGACAGTTCCGTCATCATATTTTCAAACGTGACGAAATGATGTATGTTGGTATTATGTGTTTAACTTGTATGTTGCGCGCTGTCTGCGCGCAGGGAAAAAGAACGTGTTAAACGTAACACTTTATATTTCAACAACAACAACGTTATAACATATACACGATTAATAATCAACATTGATAAAGATGTAAGCGATGCTCGTTAATAAACAGATACTTAAGTCGCAAATATATATCCTTGGATTATACTGAATCGGATGAAAAAGAACGGTACGAGAGCGAGGATTCTATTGAAAAACCAGCTGGTGGTATCTCCCCGGAAGCAGGGAAATTTTAATGTCCCTTCTTGTATCCCCACTTCTTGTGATCCTCGTGACCGCCCTTCTTGCCGTGGTGATGGTGATGATCATGATGCTCGTGGTGATCATGATGACTCTTGTGTCCCTTGTGGTCGTGATGATGGTGACCTTTCTCGTGATGACCCTTCTTACCGTGATGATCCTCGTGATGATGATGATCGTGATGACCCTTCTTGAAATGGCCGCCTTTCTTGTGGCCGTGCTCGTGATGATGGCCACCGTGCTCCTCGTGATGGCCGTGGTCGTGATGCTCGTCGAAGAATTCCTTGTCCTTCTTGTACTCGTCATGTTTCTTCACCTCGTGATGACCATGAGTGCTGTGGCCTTTGCCGAAGTGGCCCTTTTCGTGGAACTTGTGACCCTTCTCTCCCTTCTTGCCCTCGTGATGCTCGTGATGGTAGCCGTCGTCATGATGATGGTGTTTCTTGTGTCCTCCGTGCTCGTCATGGTGGCCGTGATGATGTTCCTTGTCATGGTGTCCCTTGTCACCCTTCTCGTGGTGACCGTGATGTTTATAACCTTTGTGGCCCTTCCCGCCATGTTCGTGATGGTGACCGGAATGATGTTCTTCTCCACCGCCGTGCTCGTGATGATGATGACCGTGATGACTGGCGGCCACTTGCAGGTCGTCAGCACCGTCTCGGGCGATCTCACGCGCGGTA
Organism: Dinoponera quadriceps; assembly: GCF_001313825.1. Lineage (NCBI taxonomy): Eukaryota > Metazoa > Arthropoda > Insecta > Hymenoptera > Formicidae > Dinoponera > Dinoponera quadriceps. The sequence goes on from NW_014556585.1 coordinate 275,020, forward strand.
GTCACGCAATAAGTGGCGATGTATATCGCCACGAGAATGGTCACCAACACACGACGTAGGGTGGACATGATAATGTAAGAGCGATATATCCTAAGACAAAAGTTTGTTAATCTATCACCGATTCGAGTGTTTTCCAGCTCGTTGCGAGCGATAAAATATTGTCAATTGCCGAGGAGGTGTTATTTATATCGCGATTCCGACGCGGTGCGCTATTAAATGCGCTCTGCAGTACCGGAGAAAAAGTATAAGTTTATATAAATAAAAGACGGCGTGGGAGTTACCTTTCATTTCCCCCGTTGCGGTAAATCTCACTGATTTTATTTTGTAATCTGTTACTTATTTAAAGTTATATAAACGGGGGTTACGTGACACTGATCAAGCTTCCTTTATCGATTTTTAATAGTTCACTGAACTCGGAGCAAAAAGTTGCACCGTGTCAATATTGTCTTTCATTGTGTACATTTACATTAAATAGAAAGTCAGATTAAAATAAATATTATTATTAAATTAGTTATTAGAAAGTTCCCGGGGTTTTATAGGTATTTTCTCATTCATATTCACATTTTTTTTATTTATATATCTTCTACGGTTAGTCATGCGGTTTTGTTGTGCACGTTATTTTGAATGTTTTCAAAATTTCATGGACGTCAGCACTTAATAAAGTTCTTTGGCGATGTCAGTAACGGGTGAAGAGCTACCGCAATATTTAAAATATGGTTATTCTTTCAGGTATTCAACGCACTTGAATTTTATATAAATGCGTATTTATGTAGTAGAACTGGAATTTGACAGATAGTATGAATAAATAAATAATCTTTCAATATATTAATTATCATAAACTATATTAATTATTTACTTAGAAGTTCATGTTCCTCATTCGCTAGTATCTTCCTTGGAGAAGATTAGCCCGATATAATATTGTTTGAAGATTAATGATACGCGGGTGAAATAATAAATCAATTCTAGATCTCAGCAAAGATAATAGAAAAACGCACATTCTAAAAACAAAAATATCTTTTTCTCTATATTACGACAGATCTTAGTGGCATGCAGAAAACTGCGATAAGAAAATTGCTCGATAATAGAAAAAATTCGTCTCTATTTTACGGTAACGTTGCATTTTCAGCCATGATTCAACAGGAAAGATTCTAATCTTATATCTTCATGTTCATACGTCTATCACAGTGCTAAAGTGCTATGTCCAGCCATGCGCATATATCTAAGTGTATCTGGGGAACAGTGGGAGTAGTGAGGAAAGTAATAGAATCAAGAATATATTCGGAGCTTAAACATTTTAATTTCTCAATAACAAGCATCTGACAGAGTAAGTCGGCTATTATTCGACATCCTAAAAATAATCAACGAGAAACTGAAGGAACAAACGTGGCGACAATTTCATCTTTGCGCCACCCCAAATTGACGGATTTCGCTTAATGATGATGGTGATGGCCATGGTGACCATGATGACCATCATGACCATGATGACCATCATGACCATGATGACCATGATGACCATGATGACCATCATGACCATGATGACCACCATGCCCATGATGACCGCCATGACCGCCATGACCGCCATGACCGCCATGACCGCTCGAAAATCCGTGCTTCTTGCCGCCATGGTGCTCGTGCTTCTTGCCATAATCTTCGTGATGATGATGATGTTCCTCGTGACCGTGTTTGCGGTGATGGCCGTGGTGATCCTCATCGTAATGTCCTTTGTCGTGATGGCCCTTCTTACCGTGATGTTCCTCATGGTGACCGGAATGATGATGTCCACCCTTCTTGTGATGGCCTTCTTTACCATGATGATGTTCGTGATGGTCGCCGTGTTTCTCGTGATGACCACCTTTGTGATAATCATCATAGAACTTATGCTCCTTGTGGTATTCATCCTTGTGGGCTTTGTGATGATAACCGTGGGTTTTCTCGCCCTTCTTATGGCCCTTGCCGTGGCCGAACTTAGACTCCTTATGGCCGTGTTCGTGTTCATGATGGCTGCCGTGCTCATCGTGCTCATCATGATGACCCTTCTTGTGCCCGCCATGCTCATGATGATGACCTTCGTGATGCTCCTTGCCGTGGTGGCCGTGTTCACCCTTCTCATGGTGATGGTGACCTTTGTGACCCTTATCACCCTTTTCACCGTGTTCTTCATGGTGATGAGAATGATGCTCGTGACCTCCACCCTCCTCATGATGATGACCATGGTGATGACCACCATCGTGATGACCATGGTGATGACCACCATCGTGATGACCATGGTGATGACCACCATCATGATGACCATGATGATGACCATGATGATCAGAGCCAGCTACTTCCAAATCTCCTGTCAAACTTGGGACCTCCCGGGCCGAAGACATTGCGACGACCATCACGGCCATACCCACGAGCAACCATGGTCCTACGTGCTGAGCCATGTTGGCAGTCTGTAGGACTAACGAGTGCAACAATCGACTGGCCAACAATCTTTAACGCAAAGCTTATATACCTGCGGTTCCGCCAACGCTTTGCACGTAACCGCTTTCGTTCCTTCGCACTTGTCCGGTCACGATACAGGGCTCGCATTTCGTAAAGCGCTATTTTAGTGTGGTGCGTACCGTCGCCTGAGTGCGCTATTAGTTGCAAAGAACTGTCCGATACGAAACGAATTGTCAATCTTGGATTACTTAACGGAGCAAAACGACGTTTCCTTTCATTCGAGATCGAAATGGAGAGCAGCAGGATGCGAAATACATAGGATATCAAAATGCATGCGCTGGATTTACAACCTAGAACACGCAACCGCGAAAACGTTTTTTTTCTTTCTTGAAAAGTAAAATATCAACATGAATCTATGGACGGAACGGATCTCTTTCGCACGCCGACGTCCGCTAAAAGTAAAAGACATGGTAGATTCAACGAAAACGCCAGTTACTTTTGCGGCTGTAATAGTCAAGTCGATCCGAGATTTATCAGGAAGTAAATTAACGCGATCCGCCAATTTAGCGGTCGTCGGCCAACGGAACGGGACGCACTGTAAACCGGAACGATTTACTGCCTTTCATTCATTACCGCCCAATTTATTTTCTGCGTCAATCGAAGTCGATTGGTTTTTTTCTTTTCTTTTTTATCGCAGTAGCCTCCGACAGGGGTGATAGGTGATGGTTCAGCCGCATACGACATTAGCCGCGACGTTTGTTTCCGCGACGTGTATATTAATCGTATAGATTTCCGTCCGTGATAGAGTGGAATAAATTGAGGCTGTCGTGAACGTGAGCGCGTTACCGGCCGGTGGTGACAAAAACGCGTTATTTAGGCTCCACGGACGCAGTTTGGCAAGCAGGGGCAGCGATTTCAATTAGATTACATAACGGCCCCGAAAGCGACAGTCACAGGCTCACTGAAATCCGCATTACTACAATTTAAACAGGTTAAGGAGACATTGCTTTCGTAACGGCCTAATGAGCCAAGAAAGGAGAGCTCGGGCTTCCCTCATATCGATTATCCCTGCGCTCGATATATAATCCGAGCGAGGCGACCAGATTTAATCACAACGATCACAGCGGCGAAGTTAAGCACCTCTCTCTCTCTCGTTGACACGTTGAACTAAACGAGCATAAACACGGCACGATGAGCAGACTGGCGGTGATCTGCCTCTTGGCAGCATGCATCGCCTGTCACTGCGTAGTCAGTGGGCGCGAAATCACGAGAGGTCATTACGACGACCTGCAGGTGGCCGCTTCCCACCATGGTCATCATCACGAGAGCGGCCACGGCGGGGAGCATCATTCCGATCATCACCACGAACACGGTGGGAAAGGCGACAAGGGTTACAAGTCGGAGCATCATCACGAAAAGGGGGAGAAGGGACACCACGACAAGGAGGGCCATTCCGGGCATCATCACGAGGACGGAGGTCACAAGAAGCATCATCATCACGATGACGGTTACTACAGTGAGCATCACAAAGGCGAAAAGGGCGAGAAAGGTCACAAGTTCCACGAGAAGGGACATTTCGGCAAAGGTCACAAGACGAAGGGGCATCATGAGGTGCACAAACTCGACGAATTCAAAAAGGATAAGGAGTTCTTTGACGAGCATCACGACCACGGTCATCACGAGGAGCACGGTGGTCACCATCACGAGCACGGTCACAAAAAGGGCGGGCATTTTAAGAAGGGCCATCACGATCATCATCATCACGAGGATCATTACGGCAAGAAGGGTCATCACGAGAAAGGGCATCATCATCATGAGCACAAGGGTCACAAAGGCCATGGCGGTCACGACGAGCATCATCATCATCACTCCCATCACGGCAAGAAGGGCGGTCACGAAGATCATAAGCATTGGGGATTCAAAAAGGGACATTGATGCGGATATTATGAGGAGAATCGTCATTTTACCGCTTGTTGAACTACCTTTGTTAGAAAGTTAATCACGTTACGTTGACAAATTGTACGCGTTGATGAGCAGAATAAATTTCTCTCCCGATAAACATGCCGACATCAAACCTCATTTCTACACGCATTATTCATCATTAAACGCGTAATGTTCCGTCAACTAGCTGCCATGCACGATACACGATCTGTTAAGTCGGGATTTCTTTTTTTTCTTACAGTTGTTGTACATTTTATGGGAGGAAAGATACTCGATAGCTCGCATTAATCAGATTTTTATGACGCTATAAATGTATATCGGACGTGAAATGGAATTTGAATTATTTCTACTCCGCGGCCATAACGTGTGTCGCAAAATCGGTAACTGTCGTAATAATTTAGCGGAGTTTCGTGTTTTGTGCCGCATCAGTCACGCTTCTGCGGCGTAACAGCTGTCACAAGAAAATATGGCCGCTCGTTATATACTATTTCCATAAAACCGTTGTATCGGCCATTTACCTCGTTCAGTGGTGCAATTGACACGGTTTTATAAGGGGGCTTTTTTATATTGTATATTTCTTAACAATTAAAAGTATTTAATAGCAACGATATAAATTGAAACAAATAAATCGATCTCAATTATTTATATAATTTAATTATGTAGAAAACATAATACAAATTATATTACCAGAACAGAAAGAGATAGATAGAGAGAGAGAGAGAGAGAGAGAGAGAAAGAGACGATGATTACACATATACACACACATGCGTACACCGTAAGTCGTTAATTAGTTAAATATTGACGTTGGATATTTATATCTCTGTTATATTTTCGATGATTATTCTAGCTATAATGCAATTGTTACAAACATGTTTTTGACGTCAGCAATTCAACAATTTTGCAGCGCGATGCGAATTGGAAATCTGCCTCATGATAATACCCAACAATACAGTTTTCGCACACATTTTATTGCGTGCATGTATGATAAATTATAATTGATATAAAAAGATAATGGAAACGGGAGATAAATTGCGCCAGCAGTAAAAACACCATATTCCACTAATTAATTAATGATGCTCGTCAGATTTGTCGTGCTCGTGTTCCTTAATCAGACGCGTACTTTCATCGGAATCATAACTGTCACGATTAGCGTGGAAAATACTCTCGCCCTTTTCTTTCTCGTAACCCTGTCCACGATTCTCCATGTGTCCTTTGTCATAGTGACCTTTTCTCCCGTTATTTTCGTAATCGAATCCGGACTCGTGTTGTCCGCTCTTCTTGAAATCGCCCGTGGCAGTGTTGTAATGTCCGTCGGCGGCGGCGTGCTCATCGAAATAACCTTTATTGTGGCTTTCGTCATAGAAATCGGTGTCTTTTTTATATTCATCCTTATGATAGACTTTATGAAAGCCGCTGGTCTTTTGTCCCTTTTTGTGGTACGACGTTTGCCCATAGCTGCTAGCCTTCTCACTCCACGTAGCCTCATCGTGCCGTCCGTAATTTCCGGCTACCTCGCTGTGCCCTTTTTTGTTTTCGGTCTCGGTATCGTAATGCTCTGAAAGATCCATACAAAAAGTAATATCACCCGCCCATATATCGAGAATACGCCGGGAAACACACAAATACCTAAGCGTGTATCGGAAAATCAATAAATCTGCATTGGGAGGGTAAACAAAAATTCTACCTAGCTGCCCGCCTTCGTCGTGTCGGCCGCGTTCGCCTACGTCAAACTTCTCTCGTTCGACGTACCCTTCGTTACTCTCTTCCCCGCGAACGGAATCTTGCGAAGACGAATACTTCACGCCGTCGCCGAGCTCGGACGAAACGTCGATACTCGAACGAGGTTTATAGACCTGGTCAGTGGAATCGGTCGCTCCCTCTTCGTGATTTTCACTCGCGTCATCTTTATTCTCACCTTCTTCGTCATAATCACCAACATCATCATCATTATAATCATCACCGTCGTCATCGGCTTCATCATCATCATCATTATTACCCTTATCATTGTCACCCGCGTTTTCATCCTCAGACGTCCCGTCGTCGCCTTTTTCACCGGCCCTTTTCCGCGCTTCCGCCGGTTGAAGCGCACTCGGCGTGTAATACAGCGCACGTGCAGCCGGCTTAGGCGGCTCAAGCGGTTGCGCGTATTTCGCTAATTGGCCCGCGCCATAATTAATGAATCCATCGCGCGGGTAAGGCTGGCGCGTTGCGTACGGTGCAATTTCGTGCTCCGTAGTCGTAGCGAGCGGAACGGGTTCGTGGGGCAACGCAGTTTCAGAAACGGCGGGCGCAACAGGTGCAGGACTGCCGACGACGTAATGCACCGGCGCCGGTAGTGCATGGTAGTAACGTCCGCTTCCGTGATTGGTGTACCGCACGTACGAGACGACCGGAAGGCCCGGTCGCTGATTGTACGCGTATCCGCCGGCGGAGGATTCGAGATCGGCCGTTTTCATCTTAGAGACCGTCATACGCGCGATACCCGTGGGCGATGCGTTATTGTCGCGCGCGCCGGTCAGCAGCGATGCAGCTATCACTAGTAAATTCGCGATCATAGCGACCGCAGCAGCCTCACGGATCCTCGCAAATACGGCGCACAGGATTAGTGGAATCCCTATTGTACCTCGCGGGTTAATTGTCCGGCACTGTTGTATCCGTTCTGCCACTTTATCGCCTTATATACACACCCTGGAAGGACGCTCGTCTTTCCGTCGCACGGGTAATCCGCGCGCCATCGAGAGCCGTTGTTTCAGGGTCGGCCTGAGTTGACGCTTCGAGCGCGAAACGAAGCGCGCGCTATTGACGCCGTAATCCCGTCGCCGCGACATCAGTCAAGGCCTTGTCAGCCTTTGTGCAATAATCCAATGAGGGATTCTTCGCGTCGATCAGTCGTAGTCATTCGGAGGGTCCCGAGCAGAAATTTTGCTCCTGCATTAAATATATTTAGTTCTACGTTAAATCTTCAAGCGGCGAAAATAGAAATAGCTTGTAGCGTCGAAGAAATATTAATGCTAATATATTTATAGTTGGATTTATTTTTAAGAATTGCTTAACCTATTTCGGGTCGGGGTAAGTATTGAGATCCATGAGATCAAGATGCTATTTTAGAGTAATTGAGACCCAAAGTACTCGAAAAACCCAAAATCAGAATTTTCCGACCAGCCGTTTTCCTTGAAAAATATATTCGGAGCATCTACCTTAACACGTTCCGTGCCATGTGGGGCGTATACGACCACCGCTGCACTTTCCGTTCAGGCCATTTGCAATTCTCATTGAAAAACAAAGAATTCTTCAAAAATTTATTGTAGAGTCAAATATAGACAACTTCACATCACGTATACAGCGTTTACGACTTTTTTAAATCTTTAAAGTGTGGGTCGTATACGCCCCACGCGGCCTGAATGGAAAATCTTCAAAAATTGTCGTGGCACGGAACGTGTTAAATGATACGATGGCGTACACCTGGTGAATCATATCGCAACGGGAATCGTCATTATCGACGATTTGAACTTTTAGCAACAATATCTCATCATTGTTTTTTCAATTTTTTCAGATACTATACGATTCAGTTCATCGACTACGAAGCATCTGAAGATGAATTTAAGGAGGCTTTATATACAAAGTCCGACTATAAATATAAATATGGCGTTCCTTTGATGCTACTAAGAGAATTTAGACATCCCGGGGAGAAATTTTAACATGAAATTTCTACATTAAGTCTTCAAGTAAAGAAAACGGAAATAATTTCCCATTTATAGCGTCAAAGGAGCACGATAGAAGACCTTTGACGGGACTTAATGAAGAACTAAAATGAAGACCTAATATAAAACTAAAATTTCAACCCGGGGCATTCGAGGCGGTACACGTCGTGCTCCGCGATTGAAATACTCCTCACGGTCACTCGACAGAAATCCTTTCTACGGATCTTAGGAAACGGGTGGTGAAAACTTTTCTCTTGGAAGTATCCGTCCCAAAATCGAATTCGCGACACGCGAGTTTTGCTCTGCATCGTCGATCTCGCGGGACCTTGAGTCGCCACGCTACGCTGGAGACGTCGGGGCCGTGTGAAATCGCCGCGCGGGTTTCTCGAAACATCTCGCAAGTCGTCCTTCCAGATGCACTCGGCGACTCCTGGGCGAGAGAGCCGGCGGTGTCTCCGGTCGAGCGGCGGTCGCGCGATATAAAAGAGCTGGTATTATCCCGCGGTCATTACAGTGCATGTCAGCGCGATTGCACGCGCGATTGACTCGAGTGTCACTTCGGAAACCTCCCGCCCTCCGCCGTCGAGACACTTTACCCCGGGTACACGCGCGAGGCAGATCGGGCTATCATCAGGGCTGGCCGGGCCGAGAAGGAAATGAAGATTCGCGGGGGATGGTTCAACGCGTGGTGGTGCGTCACCTGGGCTCTGTTGTTGAACGTTTCCGCGCGTCCGCTGAGAGAGGAGGCTAACGAGATGTACATCGGGCATCCGAGGTCGTTCGATTCGACGGCCGCCGGCTACGGATTCGGGAGGATATCCGCGAGCAAATCGTCCGGGAACGCTGACGACAGCCTGGAGGAGTTGGAGGAAGACGAGGAGGAGGGGGAGGTACCGTCAACAATGAGGGCTATTACAGCGAGGGCAAAGAGCGAGCCGGTCCTGTTGCCTTTGATCATCGAGCCCGAGGCGGAGATGCTGCCGCCTGGTTATAAGGGTGTGAAGCCGCCCGGAGTTAGCCACATGGAACTCGTGCTCGTGAAACCGCAAACCGACCGATCGGGTAGCCGTAGGAGCGCGACGTCGCCGACCGACGACGAGAATCCCGGTAAGCCCGACGGATTCGAGAGGGATCGCGACGCGTATCACGCGGCGTCCGAGCGTGAGGTCATGAGAGACGATCGAGGCAGCGACAGGCGCGTCGCCTCCGAGCTGTCTGCCACGGGTGACACGAAGAGGGAGAGCGAGAGGAGCGAGCGCGTCGAATCCTCCGGTAAGGGTGAGGGCTATTCCGAAAACGAGAACCGCGCCGGGAAGCGTGCGGATGAGATCGAGGGGAAGAAGGATGTCACGGTCTACGAGAGCGGGGATAGCCGCGAGGGGGTCCGTAACGCCGGCGGATATCGCAACGTTTATCACAGGGACGAGAGCAAGAAGGACGCGGACTTCTACGACAACGACCGTCGGGGTGGACATTTCGAGGAGCACGGTCGATACGACGAGAAATACGCAGCCGAGGGGATGTACGGGAAAGCGGGGAGCTATGAGTCCAGGGTGGTCAAGGCGAAAACCAATAAACGGCGGAAGTCAGAGGGGACGAGGGCCAGCTGAGAAGCCCAAGGTCAACGCTACGATGGATTCCGCGGGAACTTGGACGGATTCATAAAGCATCGGCCGGCTTAGCGCGCGCAGAGGGCTGGAAGTTCGCTTTCAACGACGACAGCCGGACGTTCACACGTGACGTTCGCGTGAGATTCGCGATCGCACAGTCGGCCTCGTGTATCGTTCCCTCTATTGGGAATTACATGATCTTCGGTTTTGCAGATACGTTGGAAATAGAATTTGATAATAAGTACTAGAATTTGGTAAATATTTGCCGACCAAATATTCGATTATATTATATTAGTATATTATATATACCATACTGTGTAGTATATTATAAATTTAGCGTGCGGAACTAAATTATTCGGTCGCAATAATCGAGTATTTAATCGGCAGATTTTAAGTACGCATTACCAAATTCTTTATTCAGTATATATACAAAAGGTTAAAATTGTTATTATTACGTCCGTTATAATTCTATTGTTATAATTAGAGTTACCTTTGCGGTTCAAAATTTTATCGGTTATATGTAAGGCTGCAAATCATATCATTTTTTGTCTAAGGGATGATACAGCATATATGACGCCGACTGTACGGTAGATGTTAATCGAGAGAGAAATCGAAGACACGCTCAAACGAATCTAGATTAGGGTGCGCTCACTCACATACAATCATTCGCATTTTATGCCACACTTCACGTATTTCATGTGTTTATAACCAGGTATAAATATAAATTAAGGTCAAATTATACCTCCTTGTTTGTATACTTGCTCGCCGACTTTTTACCGAGATATCAAATAAATTGAATTTAGCGAAGCTTATAACTATCTTTTTCCCTCGATATTCCAATTTTATACCTCCTTTTTTCTCTTTAGCTCGACAGCACGTTAGGTGTATCGCGATTTTTAACCCCACGAATATTTCTCGTGTTTCTCGACGGTCAACGATCTCGAGCGCGATCTTGCGATCAATTCAACTTTCTGTTTTCACCGCGATTATAGGATATGCTTCGAAATAGATTTGGCTACCGCCAATAAAAGAGATAAAGTTGGCAGAAGTGACAATTTACTAGTGGCATTACTAGTGTTTCGCTTTTATATTTTCTATCAGAAATCAACAGTTGACATATAGTTGCTAAAAATAATTGTTGTATTCAATATGATCGAATCAAGCGAATAAAAAAGAGACGGTTGGAATTGGTTACTGAAATGATCGAAACAATATAAAGCGCGAAACAATATAAAGCGTGAGTAAAGAGATAGATGTGATTTTGTGTAGAGTGAAGTCAAATTATAAATTAGTATTTTGGTAAAAATAAGCCGAATTAAGTCAATAATTTTAAGTTTAAAATATGCTTTAAGCTATTCTCATAAAACCTTGAATATAAAAAACAATGATTTATGTGCTCGTATCAAGAAAAAAATCTGCTTCATTTTATTTACTCACACACAGAAAAAAGTTTGATTAAATTAACCCGACATCAAACGAACCAAGCGCGTTTTAAGGCTCCGGAGTAGTCGCTCTCCTTGTTTAATGATGTCAGAAGCGAAAGAACGCATGTCAAAATATTTTGCGTTATATTTTCAAATAAGAAGATGTATCCACATATTTGTGATCGTTTCAGCAAACTTGTAAAATTGAACGAATACTTTTTTTTTTACTCGAACTATCAATAAGTCATAAAATTAACATTGACAAAATCATGAGAAAAGAGGTTGGGAAAATAGGTTCCATGTCAAATAAATTTGCGACTATTGATTGAATAAAAGAAGAATGAGAGAGAACTTTAATAAAAGAAGAGTGTTCGTCCAATTTTACAAGTGTGCCGAATCGATCACAAACGTCATTTTGTGGACATATCTTTTTATTCGCAGATATAACGCAAAATATCTTGGCATGGGTTTTCTCGCTTCAGACGTCAAACTAGGACAGTCACAGCGACTATTCCGGAGTCTGAATTGAAGGAAACGGAATTTCTGGTACTTACGAGCCGAACTCGGCTCGTACAATCAGAAATTCTGTTTTCCTCAATCAAAACGCGCTTGTTCATTATACATAAGTTAATTCAACCAAACCTGTTTTCTCCGTGCGGTCATTATAAAAATTACTTATTTCAACAATAATAATAAATATCCAGCAGTAATAATACATATGCAGCCTTCGACGCCAACAGCTGATTTACTAATGAAAGATACGAAGCCCAATAATATTCCATGATACCGACATCACTTCTTTTACTGTTGTCAGCCTATTTACAAGCACACCCATAATCACGCGACGCTCCGATCGTCGCGATTTTTATCCACGCAAGAGTAACCGGCGATTCGAAACGCGTTCGGCCGGCGGCCGATTAATGGATATTAATAATGCCCGCATTGTTGCGCCGATAAATTGCGATCTTTCGGGAGTGCCGGCCAAAATGAAAACGAAGGCGCGTAATTGATGCGTACGGATCTCTCGCTACGTATCTCTCCCCGGTGTTGCGGCCTCGCCATCGGTCCGGCGGGGGCTTTCCACTTCGGTAACGTATACCTATCGGTCTCTACCATTGCCGCCGTCTGACTACGGTATACGTATAAAGCCCGCATCCCCTTCGTGGCTCAGTGAGCTCGGGTTCTCCGCATTCATCAACAATAAGCCGCGGCACCTACCACCCTCCCATACGTATCTGCCGCGACCACCTTATACGCGTGTGTACTCTCTATCTCTCTCTCTCGCTCGCTTGTTCGTGAGCAAGTGGGCGCCCCACCGTTTCCCGCGCGTGTACGTACTCTACGTACATACGTATGCACGCACGCGTTGTATTATATATATATGTGTGTACCCGTTTATGTACACGCGCATATGAAGGTGCATGTACATCGGAAGCGGTGGAACGCGGCGCGAATACATAAATCAGACGGCGCTCTGCAGGCTGCCACCCATATCACTTCGTACAACGGCCATGAATGAATAGAGCCGTGTTTGAGTTATCGTCCGACCTGGTCTTCCAGAAACTGCGGAACGCGGCGTTAAGTTTTACCGTCCGGAATGCCTCTTAATCGCGCTGAAATTCTATCTTCGGTCCGTCGCGAGTTGCCGCGCCAAGGACTCGGGGAAATGAGGAATCGCGAGTAGTTTAATTGCATAAATTATTGCTCAGTTCGGGTGATTTCGTTCTTTCTCTTTCTCTCTCTGCTTTGTAAAATTCCAGGAGTTCGCTGGTGGAAGCTCAGCGCGTTCTACGTACGTAACAAACCTTAGTTCCCGGATAATCTATGTCAAAGAAGTAGATCTGACGTTTCTCTCTCGCTTCGATGGCGCGCGATGTCTTATTCCGAGAAGAAATGCAATTTATCTTCCGATAATCTCCAATCCTTCCAAAGCGGACGTACGGCTCGTATCTTGCTTTCCTTCCTTTTTATTTGACTGTCACACGTTCGACGCGCTCGTGCGATCCTCCAAGAGAACGGCTGATTTCGGCGGTTTGATCATTTTCTCGCCGTAGTTTATTCTCGCTCGTTCATCTTCGAATCATCGATGAAGCCGTGGGCGCAAAATCTACCGGAAAACGCGTCGCGGAAAACACGACGTGAAGTATGCGCTGATCGTTGGAAGATGATAGAAAAGAACATGAAATATAATGTAGAAGTACGCAGATCGGCTCATCGACGCCGTTGGACCGGCATAACAGTCCTGGCAGATGAAGTTATATGATTTCAGAGCTTTCCGTAAAGCTCCGTAAGAGATATATCGGGCGTTTTCCACTTAGTAACGCAACTTAGTAACGCAAATCCACTCCTGATGCTATTTCTGCTTTCCACATATTAAGGGTGTAAATTAATTCGGTGCCTTTATATTTAACATCTTATAACTTTAGTTCAAATTTTAATGATTTTCTCGCTCTATATGGTGATTTGAAAGTGCCAACTTTAAGCCTGTAAGAGACACTATAATAGTTGACGACCTTGCCGACATAACATCAGAAAACAGTAGTTATCACGATGTCGTCCGAAAAGGAATATCTGTACTACACGTATAAATTATATACACATGTATAACTTTTTCATTTAACGACAATAAATAATCTTTCGTTGGTGTAAATATATTAACACTAATGTGAATTAATATTTTTATAAAGCATGACAGTATATAATTAAAATTATTTAAAATATAATTATATAATTAAAATTGAAACATATTATAATAAAATCTGAACGTACATTTTACGCATGAATTTCTGCTTCATTATGAATGCCTTCCATTTAGCACATTAGAGTTGAGTTAGTTCAAGTCGACACAATTGAGACAAGTCATGTTAATGGCGAGCACCTATTATGTGCTTCAGAAAGTATAACTTCATTTATTAAAGCCATCATGCTGGTCTGTGTATTCTATACGATGCTCAAGCGATAATCTCTATTAAATATTCGCGCGTGGTTATTATTAATCACGGATTATTATTAGCTGCATGGAAAGGATCAAAAGATAAGGTAAGCTGTTTTCCTGTCATGTGTGTACTATAATATTTCCCAACGCGCAAATTTTCATGAATCCGAAAGTGACCAGCGTCAATGTGATGCAATTTTTCCGCGAAATGCATTTCGAGATGTTCGGAGATGTGTTGCATATTTCAACGGAGATTTATATAAAAGCGTAAATATTTTTTTTAGGATTAGAAAGATCACGGTGGTGAAAGTATGACATCGATTTTATCGACATTGACTCGCACAATGTGCACGGAATACGGATCGGGTCTCAGCATACTCGGAAATCGAGAATGTTGTTAGCGCATCGAGTCGCGAAAGCAAGTAGCGGTAAATTGGACGTTTCAAGCTCGCTTGAAGAGAAAGTGATGTACGAAATTTAACAATCGTGATGTTCGTGCAATCTTTAAATGATACAATTACAATGAAATAATTAACCGTTGGCCGATAGAAGCAAAAGCACATGTCTTTTAGTATCATTAATAATAATCAATAAAAATGTAGGAAGAAGCATTTATTGCTGAGTAAGCATAAGAGATTCAAACGTTTCGGTCTTATTCGGATTCTTCTCAATGAAATTAAGGTAAAAATATCAATGCCTGGACCTAATTGTGAACTTTTTGTTGTCTTTTAGAGTTGAGTTAGTTCAAGTCGACACAAGTATTGACACAAGTCATGTTAATAGAGCACAAGAAAATGTTACCACACTTTATTAGCTTTATTAGCTGCGTCGAAAGCAAATTGTATGATATTTAATAAACACTTTATAAACAATCAAAATGTAGTAACATTTTTTTGCGACACCCTGTAGAATACAGGTTAGGAGGAGAAGAAAGCTACTAATTTTGTGTTTACTCGATTGGGAGAATTCTCGGTGTTAATCAGCGCTTTATAATATTTAAAAAATGTACGATATTAAAAAATCAGAGTGCGTCTGATAATAATGGGACAGTATATTCGTACGCAGAATCGGCCGCTTTAGAAGACGCGACTAGCCTTCCCAGCGGGCTACGAGCGAATGATGACTTTCACGAAGGACGCGTGCTTCAAGTACGACTCGGTTTATCCGGTTTATCCGGACGAGAACCGGCGGCGTCGTTGCTGAGGCTGTTGCACGACCAGGTGAGCGCGGGCATCACGATAATCGCCGAGAGACAGGACAATTGCATCGCAGGCGCCGCGGTGAACGCCGGCTCCTGTCCTTGGGCTCCCGACAGGTCCGTCGGGTTTGCGAGGCGCCCGGAATGCGGGCCGACTCGTCGTTGTGATCGAGTTCTGGGCTTACGTGATCCGCAAGCCGGATCTCTGCCGGCGCGTTCTCAAGATCTTCGAGTGAAGCTGGCTCGCGAGCGGGCCGCCGCGACCAGAGTATCGGCGGAAAGCTCGCGTTGGAGAGCTGCTATCTCGCGCGCGATTGCGGCTATCGATTGTTCCGCATTTACTGCCGCCAGTAGGTGAGTTCGACCGTGGAATTCCTGCCGAGGGTTACAGGCTCACGCGAAGGAATGCCAGTCATTTTCGTACGACTTCGCGGGATCCTGCTTGATTATCGCGACCGCGCGAGCGAACGACGCTGTCAGCGAGGTTCGCGCGAGAGCGCAACACGTCGGACGAGAGACTGTCACCAATCCGAACTCTGCCCTGTGACAGGGGAAAATATACGGCTGACGTACGGCGTCATCACGTATTAAAAGAATAACGATCGCGTTAATTAGGATGCGAGGCGCGCGATGACTCGACGCTTCCCTCGGCTCGCTGAGCGCGTCACTCGATATCGAGGCGCTGCATGCGAAGTGTCGCCGGCAGGTGATATATTTTACGGAAGATCGGATGCACGCCGCTCGAATTTAAATTGACAGATTCCCACGGGTATTAATCTGAAGTCTGATGTGCTTAGCTCAGCTCAAAAGGTGCACGTGTGTTCTCTTCCGTCGCATATATACCGCGCGAATCGCGAGATGTCTCGGATGGGGACGAGTGTGCGCGACTCCCTTTGATCGGCACGTCGGCAAAAACGGCGAGCTCGTTTTCAAGCGGATCAAGGAGTCGCATACCGAAGTGGAAGTTTACGTGGATAGCGTGACATTCGGCAAAGACCGCCCCGTCTGTCTCGCAAAAGAACCGCGCAAAACAACATCGGTGGTCCAAAAATACGTGAAGAGAGAGAGAGAGAGAGAGAGAGACACTGACGTTACCCGATTTGGCTCGTCAGTGACGCATTAACGTACTTTGCCACAGTATCGCATCGCTTTGTGAGCCGTTTGCGCAATAAGTCCGACGTTTTGCGTCTTGCAGCAGGTTGCAGGGCCGACTCGTGGGGAATCCTGCACGTCTTAATTGATGCAATGGCGCTCAATTTATCTAAACGCGAATCGAACTTTTTTCATAGCTCGCCGGGGATCGTTATCGCGTACATTATTTTCTCTCGCGTTGCTTATCGTTATACGGGGAATGGTAGGGGGTGAGTTATCAAGAAGAGATTCATAGTGATAATAAAGTACGGTGGTCCCCCCCATCCCTTCCCGGCAGTCTGGAACAAAGTTTTCGCCTGCTCCGATGACATACATCGATTTCACAAGTACTAATCCCGACAGTCGGGCTTATTGGAATAGTCTGTGACAGCCGAGAACAGTGATTGATGAGTTCTCAACGGCGGCTTACCCTCCTCGCGCTCGCCCGCCTGGAGATTCCTTTGAGTTCCGATTGAATAATACATAGCGGGGCGCAAATGAAATTCCCGATATTTGACTTCTAAGCTCTCCGGCTCTGGAACGAAAGCTAAACTCTCCCTGGCTGGCTGGCTCTGCCCTGCGAAATTACGATTGCCCGGAGTTGCGAGTGTACCGGAGCCGAAATTCAGAAGCGGAAAGAGACGGAAACGCACTTTCGCGTCTAAGAGCCTCCGTCGGGCGGTCTGCGGACGGAGGAACGCGGTCAAGAGTTTGGGAGATCGCCCGTCCGAACTATTTCCCACCGGTGAACTGCTAACGCAATAAAACGCAAACGAGCGGCCAAATTGAACCGCATGATGTATACAAGGAGACCGATGTGTCGGAGAATGCTAATCGAATTGCCGGTCCGAGATGATCTATCGCTGGCTGAGTTAACTCATTTGTAAAACAATTTGGGAGTCGTCGGGTCATCCATTATGACACATTATGCTGGGCGCACGCACGCTTAAATAGGTCAAAGCTGCCTTTAAAGCTTCACGAGCGATGATAATAATGCGCCCAGGGAGGCACGAAGTTTGCGGATCACGCGACATTCATAAATTTTCCGCAGCGATAGCAAACCGTACATAAAATTTGTTATCACGGATCGCATAAAAAATACGTATTACAAGTCAAATATAGAATTGCATGTTATTCGTAAAATAATGAGAAGGGGCCTGTTTTCACTCGAAAATTGTGCCCGCAAGCACTATTCTGGCATTGACAGTTTTTCGGTTGTCAATGTACGCGGCAGCAGATTGAATTATTGTTATTGAAGGGAGAATAATTTAAAAATGTCTTTTTTCTGTGACAATTTTAATTCACGTCTTTGCATTAATTCGTAATTTTGTATTAATTCGCATTATTGGTAATTATTTGTAAGGACAGTGTTTGCTTTGAAAATTATGCCTCGAACTTGACAATTTACGTAAGACACTTCCGAAGTGGTGAATGTTTTTAAACACGTTCACAATACGGCGATAAAGCCGACATTTCCAGTCTTATCAACGACATGCGTTGTCGTAATGCGAAATGTTCACAATATAATTTTATCTCTTAGAAACTCGTGAAAATTGCATACATGTGTTATCCTTGTACTGACATTCGTTTCTTGCTCGATGTATGTCCATGCGACGAGATCGCTACCAGTCCGTCTTCGTCGAGATCCATATCAATTTGTTGAGGTGAATACCAGCTATCGTGTATTGAATGATTGCATAATTCAATCCTGAAGGCGAACAGTGCCGCCGCAAGCTTTTATTTATGTAAAGTTAGATACGTTTAATTAGAAAAAAACAGTGGATAAGTGACGATGAAGGTGGGAAGTGGGGTGTTATTTCTTACGCCGGTGTGTAATTTACTAGTCAGACCTGTTTCTTGCGTAATGCCACAGTTATATACTTTAAACGCTCCTTTCTTCCAGCCATAGACATACAGCCTTTTTTAACGTATGAAATATATTACAGTATGACATACATCGCGACAGATCAGGTTTGCAAATTCGACCATCAGCTGAATCCCATATCTATTTCCACGTCGGCGTGTTCTCACGACGGGCCATATCGACGCGCCATCTCGTCAGAGGCCAAGAAATGTATAGGGCATTGCCAAGACGGATTAGGATTCGAGTAGAGACTGTTCGGACCTCTCAAAAACGATCTCGTGCCGATCTCGGAGCCGTAATGATTAATGGAGTTAGGGAGCCGCGCACAGTCCCGTAATACCGTGGCAACTATCGAGTCGGAATTACAGTTGAGAAACTGCGAGGTGAGTTAAGGGAACCTTCGTCGTCGTCTCAGTCGGGAGGATTCTCTCGTCTCTCTTTGGCTTCGCAGCCATCCGATCACGTACCAAGCTTGATTTGATTTTGATTCGACGTACACTAGAAACGCATTTAATACACGTGCTTGCGTGCGGTGTGCGCGTGTATCGACTAAGAACGAGCGTCTGCCAGCGGCCGATTTGACGATAAGACCGCAATCCCCTTTTCACCGCCGTGTGTGTGTATATATATTTTTATTTTTTTTTGCACATATTTTGAAATTGCGCTCAATGAAGATTCATTCGAGAAGTCTGCGATGATCGCATCTGTGTAATTTTATTAATCATTGTCGTTCACAACGAGCATTCTGTTTTTATGCACAGTAAAAAAATATGTTGTATTTGTGCTAAAATCGGTCCTTTCTTAAACTAAGACTAAAACTTTCGTGTCAAATTTTTAATGTGTGTTAATTTAAAATATCGTGTTTACGTTATTTCAATATTTTGTATTGAGTCGATATTTAAATGTTAAAATAACACATTTTATACTTTAATGTCAATTCACATATTACGGATATTAATTTTATGTTAATTTTTGCTTTATTCTTTTTTTGTTACTTTTCAACAAATTCACAATTCACAAATAACACAAAAATCTATGTGGGTCGGTTTGGAAATGCGAAATATGTTAAATTTAACATAACATTTTTTACTGTGTGTAGATTGACAAAGATAAACTTTTTATAATTAGCAATTTTTAATCAGCGAAGCTCTCGACGTTCCGTGTGATTGTTGTGAATTATTAATGCGAACATTAATCACAATATATTGCGAGTCTTTTTCTCAACGCTGCATGTAAGTTTTTGATTAACTAATTGCGTTCTCGCCGGCGATCGTACGGAAAGATAAACGGTTTCCTCTATTGACCTATACGTACAGTTGGAGTTAACGTTCGTCCAGGCTCTCGGACACGGTGTGAACGTGCTTAATCTGCATAATTTCAATCCCCAACGCAACACACACGGCTATGTACTCGGAACCTACGCGTTTGCGCACTGTACACACATCCGCACATTGGTCCAAGCGATTCCACTAATATCGAGAATTGTTTGCCGAGCTGAAATAGTTTGGCTTGAGACTTCCGGCATTGCTTCTTCCGCCGTTGTAATCATGCGTGTAGATATCGGTCGCTGTTTCCTGCAGCGAGCATCTTGCTATTGCTCTGTTGCTGCACCCGCCGCAACTCTCTCGGGTGGAATTCGATCGTGTTAACCTGTATTTATTTCTGATCGAACTTGTGGAAACACATTTGCCACGATCGTTTCCAATATACCGTGTTCTCGAGTTCTCGCAATTCCCGCATTACACTTTTCATTTTATGGATGACGGTTCTGAACACTCGTTGATCTTGTGGCAACGTTGAAAAAGTACATAAACACGATTGCGCCATCAAGGCTATGTTTATGGCCCGACACAACGTCGTCAGGCGACCTTGATATTTAATTTCGGCGCGTTTTTTTTTATTACAGCGACCGGTTTTACGATTCAGATTTGCTTAAAATTATACGTGGATGAACTTACAAACCGCATATCATTATATACGACCTTGCTAAAGTTCATGGGCAAAGCTGGTCAGGCGGCATTTTTAGCGAAAATCTTTCATAAACCAATCCATGTTTCTTGGAAGCATTGTATTTTCTCGCCGTCTTTCCAAATACTAATCGAAAAATTATATTCTGCTGTTTAACAACTTGTTATTCTGCAAATGACTTTACGGTAAAATAATTGTTACTAAACTGAATTATTTTAAGATGATAATGTTTCACAATTAACTTTTATCGCCGGAAATGAGTTGTTTAACGTATCCACACGATCTGTGAAACGCTTTCGACAGTTTAAAATAATTTGAAAAGTAAATATTCTTCTGTTTCATACAAGATATGATTTGCAATAAAAATTTGATAGACATTTTTCTCATAAGAAACCAAGGTCGCCATGAATTTTTTAAATAGCACCATGCAAGTTTTCCATAATAATTTTCGTAATTTTATAATATAAAGGATTTTAAGACAAATTCAACACATTATCTGGAATGTCACTTTCACTAATATATTTTATTATGTTTAATATTAAATTTATAGCATTATTTTAACAATTCATTTTTGTTATTGAAATAACGATCCATATCCACTTCGAAAAAAGATTCGAAGAATACCAATAATCACTTATGATAGATATATATTTGCAACGCAAATGTAGTTCCCAAGCAACCTTTAGTGTTTATATTTACATTTTCAGTCAAATCTTATAAGTATTATAAGTATTTAATATAATGCTGCAAATTTGATATTAAATATCAATAAAAGTGATATTCCCGATAATGCATTAAATTTGCTTTAAAGTCCTCAACGATATTTTGAAAAAATAATTGCATGATGCCATTTACAAAATGCAAGGTGACTGACATTTTATGAAAAATAAATTTTGCTAATTTTTTATTGCAATTAAATGTTTGCAATGCAATGTTTTTTTTATTGAAAATTGTAGCTGGTATGAAACAGATGAATATTTATCTTATAACTTTTTTGTACATTTCCGGTAGTAAAAGTTAATTGTAAAAGATTTTCGTCTTAAGGTAGTCCGGTTCAATAATCGGATCGTTACGATGAACATCCAGTATTTATGTGTTAATCTGCATAAACGCTACATAATTATATAATGAATCCTATACGTGCGATAATGCAGTCGAAGTCGAAATGTATCATTCTTCACCTTGAAAGTTCTAACGTGTATTAATTTCAGCCGATTCACGATTTCCTTGTTAATCAGTTTTTATGCAGTGAGTTTTCATGTTTTAAAGATTTTTATTCTACAGAATCATGAGTTGGCTACGTAATTATATTCCGATTGCTATATCCATTGACTTTGCTCGATTCCGATAAGATCGGGACAGGATCATAAATTACTACGAATGCAAACGGAGAAATACATCTGCAAAACTCCCACCTTGGTGAGGCCTACAAATGTCACCTGTTCGGTTTTGCGAGGTTCAGTCTGAGCGTGTCTCTTCGGTTGAGACTGCGTTAACGATTGTTGTTTCTAAATTTCAACGATCATATCACGATGAGATTAATTCACCAATTTTCCTAGACTTATATTTTATTTTGTGAATTTTGAAATCGATCAACGCTGCGGAAAATATTATATTTCCCCTTTCTGTGTTAATATCAATAAGTAAGTATACATAAAACGAGTTGGAATAATTATACTTAATTTTATGGAACAGCAACAGAATCCACATATTTTGCATGCAGAAAATAACTTTGACCCGAGGAAAGTTAGTAACCGCAAATCGATACTTATTAATTATAATTGCATTTCGCATCTATTCGCGTATATCAAGATTAAATATGCATTGTTTATGAGAATTGTTTATAGGAAATTTGCTATTTTATGTAGATTTCACGATTGATTTCTCTGACGGCGAGATTAATTTATCAAGCTGAATTGACACATATCGATCAAAGTCACGCAAAGTAGCGAAGAATTCAATATGCGTGACGGTTTTCTTCTATTATAGAATGAAACTGATCACCGGTATCCCGCCGATCATCGTCGCCCTATGGTTCCTGATTATGAGCGACCTGGCACACAGCAAGAGGCTATTGATCATTACCCCGGCTCCGTCCTATAGTCATCAGATAGTATTTCGGGCACTGTGTCTCGCTTTGCATAAACGGGGACATGAGATAGTAGTATTGACTCCCAACATCCTAAACGATCCTACGTTGGCCAACTACACGGAGATAGATTTTGGCTTCGAATACGAGAAGATCGACGACACCGACTTCAGTCAGATCCGTTGGAACCTCACGCAGCTAGGCGGCCTGAAGACGAGATTGCTGAGACTGGGTCACGATATCGCGGAGGATGTTCTTAGTCATCCCGATCTCGTCAAGCATTATGCGAACGGGACCGGCGCGCAATTCGACGCGGTAATAGCGGAGATGATCATGACTCCCGCGATCTACATGTTGGCGCACAGATTCAACGTCCCATTAATAGGTAAGACGGATCAAAGATCGTTATCACCGGAGATTGGGGAGAACGTTAAGGGTGGCCGACTATCGCGGATATTATCGTCGCGAAAAACGAACGAACGAATATTCGAACCGCAGGTATCATGTCCATGGATCTGCAAAACTGCCATCGCTTCAATCTCGGCAGCCCTGTGATGCCGTCGCATCCCTCCAACTGGGAGATCGAGAACCTCACGGGGCTGCACTTGCCGTTTTGGAGGCGACTGATAAATTTCGTCAAGACTTGGTGGAACATATATTCGTGGTTCAATAATTTCGCGAACAAGCAACAGGAGATCGCCGAGAAATATTTCGGCAAGGATATACCGCATATCGTCGACCTTGCGAAGAACATGAGCCTCATCCTGATCGATCAAGAGCCATTGCTCGCGTACGCGAGACCCGAGATCCCGAATGTCGTTCACTTCAGTGGTCTGCACATCATGAAGTCACCGCCGGTGTTATCAAAAGTACGTGCAGTGACGCGACGAAGTTCCCCTATGATTAATCTTTCATTTTCGCACAGTTTCAAAACGCCGTAAGAACACGAGGAAAGAAAACAGCCATCTGTGAAAGCTTTCGTTCGATCCGCAGGATCTGAAGAATTTCTTGGACGGCGCAACGAACGGTTTCGTTTACATGAGCTTGGGAACAAACGTGAAGAGCAATTTATTGCCGAAGGGAATGCTGCAAACATTTACCAATGCCTTCGCCAGCTTGCCGTACAGGGTGCTGTGGAAATTCGAGGACGACAACCTCGAGACGCCGCCTAACGTTTTTATCTCAAAGTGGATCCCACAACAAGGAGTATTGGGTAAGTACGCAAGCGGAGCAATAGAAACAAGCGCGAGCACGATGGGGAAAGTGCCCTATTATTGGGTTTGCCATTTGTAATTGTTTAAATTCTGACCGAATGGGGCCGTTAAAAATTTTGACAAAATACATTTCACACTCCTTATACTGTTACTTTGTTATGTCCTTTTGCAATTTACAATAACTTTTTATGTAGAGGAGTTATAAAATTATATGTTCGTTTCTAAAGGTTCCTAATTCCGGGTATGGTGGATTTCTAATTTCCGACTGTCTATAAATATAGAAAATGAATAGGAAATAAAATCAATTTTTAATACAATTTTATTTCTCCTAAAAAAAATGTACCGTGGAAAAATTACAAGGTTGAAGGAAAATATTTTTTTGTAAAAAGAAATATTTTCCTTCAACCTTGTTATTTTTCCACATTACATTTTCTTTTTTTTGAAATAAGAGAAATAAAAGAAACGTATGAAACGTGATGAAAAGTAATGTAATGAACGTGAAATAAAACAGAATGCAATTAAATAAATTTGATAAAAAAGAACACTGATAAATTTAATAAAGAAAAAAATATTGAGCAACTTCCTGTTATCCGGAATGCGGAATGCGTGTCTCTGTGTTAGCCAACATAATCTAACTCTGAACAGCAGTGGAGTATTTTTTAAATAACGCATAAAAGCAGTGTGCTTTAAACTAACTTTTGACATAAACATTACTTTAGATATCTCTTATCTTAACTACATAATGGATTTGCGCAGGAAATTCCGAAGAATGTTTCTTTTCATCACGAACGAAATCACAATTTCAAAACCGGCGTGATGCACGTACCGCGAACCGGCTGAAAATAATTGTTAGCCATAGCTTTCCCCACTAGTTACATGAGTCAGTTGCAGAGTGCAGCGCTTAAGATTCAAGAAAAGCACCTACCCGGAATTAAGAAACCATCCGGAATTCGGGCACTTTCCCCTATAAGACGATATTTTATATCTAACTACCGGGATTATTAATTATGTTTTTACTTATCTTCGTAGCTCATCCGAACATTAAAGTCTTCATTTATCAAGGCGGATTACAGAGCACCGAAGAAGCGGTTCACTACGCTGTGCCGCTCATAGGAATACCATTTGTTTTCGATCAGGTGTATCAAGTTATAAAAATGGTCTCGCTGGGTGTCGCCAAACATTTGGATATAATAGAACTTACGACGTCGGAACTGCGCGACACCGTGTTAGAAATCGCCAGCGATAAGAGGTAATATATCCTCTTTCCCCTCCCCAACCCGCACGTTATTCCGCTGCCTGTATGATGATCTTCCGCAGTAATCGCGCTTCTCTTCGTGCGGATGGAGAGTCACGATCGTGATGTAAACCGTGTGCCGCAACTAACGTGTATTTGGCATTCTGTTTGCAGATACAAAGATAAGATGTTGGCGCTACGTGCCCTCACAAAGGACAAGCCTTACGATAGTTTGGAGAACGTCATATGGTGGATAGAGTACGTAATGCGTCACAATGGTGCGCCCCATCTGCGTTTCAACGGAGTCGATACCGCATGGTATAGGCAATTTGATTTCGATATCATCGTGTTCCTAGCGATAGCATCGTTTCTGTCTCTCTGCGCTCTCTTAGGCGTCTTGATGCAAGTGTCGAGATTATTGTACAAGTATCACGACAGAATATCGTTCGCAAAGAAAAAAATGAAATTGATGTGAAACATTTTTTGCAAATTAGTGGAAAAGAATCGACAAATTGTTGTTGCGTTCATCTTATCTATCGTTGTTGCGTGTTCTTGTATTTTCCGGTTTTTTTGAAAAGTTAAGTATAAAATATGAACGGTCTTATCGATTACTATTGCATTGAGAAAACAATTTTATTTTATTCTCTAAAATTTAACCTAAAAGTCGACAATAATGTAAAGTCACCTTCGCGCAACGTTATCAAGTGATGTCGTTGAAGTCCATTAATTGAGCTAAAATCTTGACATAGCATTTCACACACATATTATCTCTCCATTACTCTAGTTATTACGTTGGCTCGAGCGTAATTCGATTTAACGATAATATTACCGTGCTTAGGAAAAGAGAAAGAAGTGCGTAAATGTCATTTTGCCAAATACTATATCAAATTGTCGCAAAATGGTCGCGGAAGTGAAAAGAGCCTTTTCATCTCTCGAGCCACTCGGCTGTGAATTTTACGATGGATTTTACAGTACTCGTTTATACGAAAAACAGAAAAGCAGGACAAAGAAAGTGAGAGAGAGCAAATTTCGGAATAGAAGCAGAGCAAATATAAAATTGCCATTTGAGTGGAATGAGTTTTGTGGAATGAAATTACGTCTCGAGGCCTATTATATGCATTTATTCGTGTGTATTTATAATATTAGAAGACGTAGAAAACAGGAGGAAATAGATATATAAGTAGATAAATAAATAGAGATAAGGGAACTCGGAGAGCCGCGGGATAAGGTGGAAAAACGCTATGTACTCATGTAGGAATCGTATACAATCAGCCAGTACAGAATACTGGCACAATATTAAAACTTTGGTATCGGTTCAGTATTAAAAAGAAAAAAAAACAAACAGTATAATCGGTATTAGCCTTATACCCAGAATCGATACTGGCTACTTTTACCATGCTCGTACTATGCCGGTATCGAAAAATGGACGTTATATTTTGATACTGGCCCAGTACGGGTTCAATATTAAAAAAGCGGTATTATCGATATTGGCCTCCTACTCAGAATCAGTGCTGGATAGTTGTATTATGTCCATACTGAGCCGGTACTCAAAAGCATGTTTCAATATTAGCTGGTACTGTTTAGACAACACACAATATTTATAATATAATTCAGATATGAAAAAGATTACAATAAATATTGGATACTGCTGAAGTGTCGTTAATTTATGTTACACCAATGTCTCAAATAGGAAAACAGAAGATGTTACTAATATGAAGTCTAAATAGACCATTGGTAAGAATAGTTGCCTTGGCAAGCCAAAAATCCGAGTTCGATGCCAGCCATGTCTACGTCGTTCCAACATTTTCTCTCTCGTATGAAATTAAAAGTGGTCATCTATAAATATAAACAAACAACATCCCGGCCATAGTTTTCGACTGTCCCATCCATGAGATATTAACAATTATTCAGTAATAATAATCATTATTGAAAGTCGGTACTGTTCTAATAACCGGGGGAAGCGATTATTTGTTTTACTGATTTTCGATGCTGATATTTGGTCCTGACCCAGTATTGGCCTATTTATATCATTTATATCGTTCTAGTATTGAATCAGTATTTGAATCTAGTACTAGTATAAATCGGTACTGAGTGAATAGTTTGCTAGTAGCAAATTCCTACTAGAATAGAAATAAATATATTTATAAATATAATTACAGACTTTGACTTGGACATATGGGAGAGAAAGAGAGAGAGAGAGAGAGAGAGAGAAGGGGAGAGGGAAGGTGGAAAGAAAGGGAGGGAGGGAAGGAGACTGAGTGGTTCGTCAAATTTATCAGTATTGAACATGCGAATCTTGTGCAAGATTTGACATTAAGGAAAAATGTAGTAAGATTTATTTGTGATTTATGTCAACAGGGACAGAAATCATCTTGCCTTCAATGTTGTCTTATCCTCGATGCTACCCCGTTTTACTTCGAATTGTGAAGCAAGATAGTCAGCATTAAAAAAAAATAGGTTTCCTATTTTTGATGTTTTGCTCTCAATTTGGTTACATAGCATCAAAGTTTAGTTAATGTTGATTTAGAAAAAAAATAAGTATCTCGATTAAGATTGTTTCGTTTTAATTAAATCTTTCTCTTAATGTCCTCGTCTTACCTCAAGTTCCCCTAAATTGAAAGAGGAATAGGAAATGAGATAGAAAAAATCGACTACGAGATTATTTTGTACGATTGTATTGGATTGTAACAGGTAATTCCAAGTTTTCCAAGATAAAATAAAATCTTCTCTGTATTTTTACATTATTACATTTCTACAAAACATTGTGGGCGCTGTTTTGATCCATCGTCTGTCGCATACATTGTCTCATAAATTTGTAACGACCTAAAAATACAATCCTTTCATTTTACCCGAAAAATACGGAATTACTTGTCGTACACACACAGCCTGATACTTTCGAATCGCACGTTAATGTCCAAATATACGCACTGCAACGAGATTGGTCGCCAGACGAGAGACATGAATATACCGAGCGGATAACAGAGACGCGTACGCGACATTATAGCTACAAGACACGCGACTACAGAGCTTCGTATTATCGAGCAACACCGTTAACAGAAACGCAGTTAATTATTATTCTATAATATAGCGGATAACGGGAACGTCATTTGGAGGTGCGCGGAGGTACGCGTGAACGATCCATCCTCCCGGTAGGATCGCGCGGCCGGCGTAGAAATTGAAAATTGAATTAGTTTCGGAAACGGCGCTAAGTGTCAGATGTTATTGTTAACATGACCGATGCGTTCCGAATATCCGGTTAATGAGGCTCCCTTTGCCCTGCCCGGCCTCCGCGCGCACGTCCATTTGGCAGATGGACCTAATTCAGAGTGCAAGGATCCATTAACACGTATATTCGCCCCAAGGAACGTATAGCGCGATAATGTATACGATGCTAACATCGCGCACGTACACAGGGCCAAACGCCGCCGAGCGAGGCCCACACGTATTCTATGAACATTGCAGCAACAATTAGGAGAGACCCCTTTGCCATCGGGCGGAATACATATCTACGGCCATTTCAAGTGCTCCGTGTGAAACCCTATGCGAATCGCGAGCACGTACACACAAGTGCACACAGCCCAGCACCGTTTACTATGGCATTCATCGCGGTTGTAACGTAGTCGCGCACACGCTGCGGCGCACCAAGTTTCCGCCTCGCCGGCGAAACTTGGCCCGGCTAATCAAGCGCTATCGATCAGCCCCCCTCCGGCGGCTCGCGAATGATCGGTTAAGAAAAAAATTCCGGGTTAATCAGCCGAATCGGGGCGCGAAGTACGAAATTTAATATCGGCCAGATTTCACCGGGCACTATTCTCGATTCCGCTCGCGCGGGTTCTGTACGGCTCCGGGCGAGGAAAACGTCAATGGTGGATGGCGCGCGAATTAACACGCCCGCCGTCGCGGTGATTTCGACGCGGCCTGTGAATTTTCAGTCGGTCGGTGGTGCGAAAATGAGAGAGCAGCCCTGACGGCCGAAAAACGTGGTGCACGTGGCCCGCCGTAAATAACATTGAAGTCTATTGAAAGTTTTTCAATTATTTCGATATCTTCCAACGGCAGAGATCGGTCGCGTTATCGGCACTAGTAACGGAGCGGGAGATAGCTCTAAGAGGAAGTTCTCGCTTTCCGTCTTGAGCGCGTCCCGCCGGCCGCTCGCTTCCGCTCTTGGCGAACATTTCATAAATAAGCCTTTGTGCGAGCCATCTGGAAATTGAATTGGAAAGTTCGCCTCGCCTCCCGCACACACCGTGGGAAAGCTGAAAACGACACCGTGGCTCGGCGCGCGACGCGCTCGACCGGCAACGGCGGGCGTCAATTTTCCGGACAATTTTTCCGTCGCGCGCGCGCCTCGGTACACCATCGCGGCGCGCTTCGTTTATTCGCATTCAACCGGCTGAAATCTCGTTTATTACCCGTGCCCGTATGCAATTTTGTCCGATGCTTCACCACGCCGTCGAGAGCCACCGGTAGCTCGGCTTTTTCAACCGCGAGGCGTCGTAGTACGACGGCAAAACCGGAGTTTTACCAGCGCATCCTCGACGAAATTCTCGACGCATTGCGCGAGAATAATGTTCGCCCGGCCGCTTGCCCGTTCAATTCGCCGTAGACACGCGGAGCGATGCCGCTGTTATTGTCGATGCAGACGTTTATTGTATTTGTCATCAATGTTGCGCCGCGCGCCACACCGGCGATAATGCAATTCCCGGGGCCGCGCGCTAACGAAAGCAACATCTCGCGACACGCGCCTTGTTCCGGTTATACTCGTTGCTATACGTATATTAATCAAACTTTCGCGACACGTCATCGTGACGACACGCGACGCGCGGCATAGATGCGAAAAATCAGGAAGTGCGGTTTAACCCTTTTGCTTCCACGTAACACAAATTTTTTTTAAACATTCAACCTTATATCTTTTAACGAAAAAATCATATGAAAATTTATCAAATATCATTTCTTCTAGATTTTGACCTCCTCTTTCGAATGCCGTTGAGAAATTTTACCCAAATCGAAAGCCGGAAAAGTTATAGGCTGTTGGTGCGAAAAAATCACAAATTTTTCACGGTTTTTTTTAAAATGTTTATTTCAAGTTGGAAAAAATTTGCACACGCCATCACAATCACCATAAACGGTGTTATAGATGTCTGCTCTTACGATTCTGTGAAAATTTCGCAGCGTCCGGAACCTATCGGAGTATGGTTTGGTATTAGGAGAACATGATCAGCGACGAGGTTAAGGAGTTGAGTTACGCAAGATCCTCGCTCATTATATTCTTCTGATACGATTCTGTGAAAATTTCGCAGCGTCCGGAACCTATCGGAGTTTGGTTTGGTATTAGGAGAACATGATCAGCAAGGAGCTTAAGGATTTGAGTCACGCAAGCTCCTAGCTCGTTATATTCTCCTGATACGATTCTGTGAAAATTTCGCAGCATCCGGAGGCTA
Source organism: Dinoponera quadriceps (assembly GCF_001313825.1). Taxonomy (NCBI): domain Eukaryota; kingdom Metazoa; phylum Arthropoda; class Insecta; order Hymenoptera; family Formicidae; genus Dinoponera; species Dinoponera quadriceps. Next base: position 305,197 of record NW_014556585.1, read on the forward strand.
TCGGAGTTTGATATTAGGAGAACATAATCATCCAGCAGCTTAAGGATTTGAGTCACGCAAGCTCCTCGCTCGTTATATTTTCCTGATACGATTCGGTGAAAATTTCGCAGCATCCGATACCTATAGGAGTTTGGTTTGATATTAGGAGAACATGATCAGCGAGGAGCTTAAGGATTTGAGTCACGCAAGCTCCTCGTTCGTTATATTCTTCTGATACGATTCTGTGAAAATTTCGAAGCATCCGGAACCTATCGGAGCTTGGTATTAGGAGAACATGATCAGCGAGCAGCTTAAGGATTTGAATCACGCAAGCTCCTCGCTCGTTATATTCTCCTGATACGATTCTGTGAAAATTTTGCAGCATCCGGGGGCTATCGGACTTTGGTATTAGGAGAACATAATCAGAGAGCAACTTAAGGATTTGAGTCACGCAAACTCCTCGCTCGTTATATTCTCCTGATACGATTCTGTGAAAATTTCGAAGCATCCGGAACCTATCGGAGCTTGGTATTAGGAGAACATGATCAGCGAGCAGCTTAAGGATTTGAATCACGCAAGCTCCTCGCTCGTTATATTCTCCTGATACGATTCGGTGAAAATTTCGCAGCATCCGGAGGCTATCGAAGTTTGGTATTAGGAGAACATGATCAGCGAGGAGGTTAAGAAGTTGAGTCACACAAGCTCCT
>NW_014556586.1:0-897 GCF_001313825.1 Dinoponera quadriceps
GGATAATCCAAAGCAGAGTGCATCAATAACAATGTCAATTGCTACTTTATTTAGTCCTAACAATTCTTGATGTTGTGCCTAGTTTCAGACATTGTTTTATCAAGATACAATTCTTGTCAAGTATCTCTTAATACATCTTTTAATTATGAGTTTTCCGCAATATTAGACGGTATACGATGCTTATATATTTATCTCTGTCTCCTAGGTAAAACACTGGAGATATGTCAACAAAGTTATTCACTGTCTTTTAAGAGGTTCTCTTAAAATACTGCCGTATTACACGTGTCTAGTTTATAGGCAGTTTTGTATTTTTCACGATATTTGCGATGCAGCTACACTCTCACACAGCGTCTGTAACAAATGAGGAAGCTCGCGTAATGTCAACATGAGAGAGCGACACTACCGTTCAATGTAAGAACTTCTATGTGTCAGTCTTTGTCGGTAAGAATGGATAACACAATAACAACTGATCAAATTCCTTATTAAATTTCGAATAAGTGAAGAAAAATGTTAGTAACTCGCAATAGGTAAATAAATAACAACGATCATTTGTTTACCCTCGACGCGCCGCGCCGCAGCGGAAGCGATCATAAACGATTAGAGATTACATGTACTTCTCAATCAGTTACGACAATGAGGCTTAGATATTTCGATTCCTTATAAAATTTCGAATAAATGAGTGNCTTCTATGTGTCAGTCTTTGTCGGTAAGAATGGATAACACAATAACAACTGATCAAATTCCTTATTAAATTTCGAATAAGTGAAGAAAAATGTTAGTAACTCGCAATAGGTAAATAAATAACAACGATCATTTGTTTACCCTCGACGCGCCGCGCCGCAGCGGAAGCGATCATAAACGATTAGAGATTACATGTACTTCTCAATCAGTTACGAC
>NW_014556587.1:0-238 GCF_001313825.1 Dinoponera quadriceps
TTTTTTTCACATTAAAAGAGGAAATATAAGGCAGGAACGCACAGTCAGTTTGTGCCAATAAATGTCGGTATATTAAAAAACGAAAGATCATAGTAGGTTGTTCAAGCGAAGGCACTGCACAGTGATCAGATGAGAAAAGACTTAAATAATGAGAAAAGTTGTGTGAGAAGTGTTTTAGAAAATTTTAGAAGATTTTAGAAGTTTTTTAGAAGATTCTAAAAAATGGAAGAACTCGTGC
>NW_014556587.1:310-1128 GCF_001313825.1 Dinoponera quadriceps
TGGGAGGAACGGTGTGATGAATGCCTCGAGTCGTTGGAAGGACATAGTCGAGCGAAACGACAGAGATTATCGATCGGTGTTCAACAATCGTTGATCGCTCGAATTGCGCGACTCGAAGGACTAAAACATTCATTGCGTACGCGTTTTATACATACAGGCGCCGGACATTCAAACGCAGGACTCTTGTGACGTGAAATACACACTCCTTTCAATAGCCGCGTATTATTAACTGGTGCGGTTATAAATGTAAATTTTATCGAACCTCTCCGATTTCTCCAGAGTGCGAAGGACATAGTGCTTGAACATGTGCAAAACGCTAGGGAGAGACACGCAAGTGTGAAAGTGAACACCGCATTTAACGGTGAGTTTGTCNCACGGGTGATAAACGCGCGAACAAAGTATTACTACAAAAAACTTTGGACTCTTCCGCGCATCCGATCTCGAAGAGTGGTATGAGCGACGTGTTATCGAGCCCACTTTAGCATCTTTACAAGAATTTCAAGAACGTGATAGCGGATGGGCATTGTCGCAAATACTCAACCTAACAGTCAATGTGAACAAATACATTCCGATGCGTGCGGGGTGCCACATTGAGTTACCGCGCGAGATACAGATCAAGAAAGCGGTAATCAACGTTAATTTTGGCGACAATACGTGTTTCGCGTGGGCAGTGGTTGCGGCTCTGTATCCAGTCGATAAAAACGCAAATCGTGCATCCATGTACCCACACTATACAACAGTGCTCAATTTACAGAACATTGAGTTTCCAATGTCTGTAAATCAAATAACAAACTTCGAGCGACAAAACAATATATCCA
>NW_014556588.1:0-1084 GCF_001313825.1 Dinoponera quadriceps
GTTGCTAAGAGAATCTGCTGTATGTTCAGGGCGCTAAAGGCGCGGGCATAAAGACATGGGCGTAACAATATTACATCTTATAATTTATTTCTATTTCCGAGAGAGAGAGAGATAAAGAAGGAGGAGGAGGAGGAGGAGAAAGATCTGTTAACGCTCGCTCGTGTGACAAAATGTGAGACGCGTTACCAATTGATAGCGTGATATTTGTTTATCCTTTTATCATTTATTTCTGTGAAGGAGAGAAAATTAAATAAAAAAAGGTGAATTAGTATTTGTGTGTATATATATTTATCATAAATGAAGGGGGGAGGGGGAGAAGTAGGGAAATGTGTGTATGTGTGAAATAAATATATTTATCGGTTCATTCAAATTGTTTTTTTGTACTTTGCTGAATCTTGAGGGGGGCTCGTTCGTTCCCTTCTAATTTGTTCGCTGTAGTGGTAGTGGAAGTGGTGGTGGTGGTGGCGGCAACGGCGGTAATAGTGGTCGTAGTTATTCGCTCGTTGATAGTGTGAAATAAAAAAATAGATCACGATAAATTAAAAGAATAAATAAATAAATTTAAAAATAGATCACGATATGATACGCATTTTTATCATATCGCTTCGCTCAGATTATTATCTATGGTAAAGGGAGGAGGGGAAAGAGGAAAGAATGTGTGAAATAAAAGAATAGATCACAAATATAATATGGTGAGAAATAAAGAATATATATTTTAAGTAATAAAAAGAAAAAATTGTTTTCACGCGTATGTTCTGTTCACCGGGAAGGGAGGGCGATAAAGTTGAGATATCTTGCCGTTTCGTTATGATAAAATAAAAATGCAAGTGCCACATGCACATTAGATATCAATTGCGGTTGACCTCAGTGAGATTGAGATACTTCGTATTCTTTCCGTTTTTTCCGCGCGCGTATCCTGTCTACCGAGGTGATAAAGCGAAGATATTTTTCATGATAAGAAAGAAAGATAATACGCGTGCTATATTGATAGGTATATTTTTATAAATCGTTACTAGCGCGGAAGAAAAAAGAATGAAAGGGGAAGATCCAATAAATAATATATATATGTTTTTTTATTTAGTGT
>NW_014556589.1:0-502 GCF_001313825.1 Dinoponera quadriceps
CATTCGGAACCGGCGTAAAACTGTAGGTCCCATATACATGTGTACAACCACATGTGTGCGCACCACATGCATATGCAAGAGGGAGAAGTGCCCTATGCTCAAATAGGAGTTAAAGGAATTAAGTCAAGTCAATAGACTCAACGGGCATCCTTGTCTTACTCCTCTCGCCGTTTAAAAAGCTTCTCCCATTTCCCTCTTATCTTTACCCTATTCCTAGTCTTGTTGTATATCTCTTCCACCCTACTTATCAATCCTTCCCTCACCCCTCTTGCCTTTACTTTTCTCATTAATATTCTTCTATCCACAGAGTCGAAAACCGTTTTCAGATGCACGAACAACGCTATCATTTTCCTTTTTTTTTCCAATTGCCTATTCGCTAGATTTCTCAGCCTCTCTTTTCAATCTCTCCGCCAGAATCATCGTGTAGATCTTATATGCAGCCGTCATCAACCTTCTCCACCACCTCCATATTCCTCCGTATTCCTCCATCACCTTCTTCTCT
>NW_014556590.1:0-492 GCF_001313825.1 Dinoponera quadriceps
GTGCAGAACACAACGGGGCAATTCGCTTCCGCTGCGGGACGGACCGAGCGAGGAATTGACCGACTGTCTGCCGCGCTGAAAAGAAATCGGCGATTCAGCCGATATGCCTCGACGCAGGAAATCGATGCGCGCTTTTTGCCGGCGGAAATTTTTCCTTTCACGACTACTCCTTTTCTGAGTGATACACACACCGAGGCTCCTAACTCACTCACTGTTCCGGTTGTGTTTGCATGCGCCCGCTCTAGTTCTTGTCTTCTCACTTTCTCCTTTGAAATTGAAACTGACGAGCGAGTCCTGAATGGCCCGTGACAAAGGAAGAATGGAAATGCCGAGTTTCATCCGAAAGCATTGGAACGCTCGGGAACAGCAGCAGTATTAATAGAAATAGTAATAATAACTTCACGTCTCAGCTAAACATCATGGATCGCTCGATGACCCTTACATTTGCATAACAGCGACGCAACGTTTCACGTCAATATCAACGTTCATTAT